>NC_050581.1:22660891-22767580 GCF_011100635.1 Trichosurus vulpecula
GGTACTTTCTGTAAAATGGAGGTTCTAATGAAACGGGAAAATATAAGGAGCAGGCCACAAAGGTGCAGTGATTCTCCAAGTGAGAAAGCTGCATGTCTCACATATGTCCATTTTGCTCACAGAGCTGTCACCCTGTCATAGGCCCCATCACTTTAACTCTGGTCTACTGCAGTAGCCTTCTTGGCTCTTTCCATACATCAAGTCTCTGCCATCTTCCATTTAGCTGCCAAAGTGATTTTTTTTAATATGTACATTTGACCATATCTACCCTGCCTCATCCTGTATTGAGCAAACTTCAGTGGTTTCCTACAGGAAACCTGCAGGATCAAATTTAAAATCCTATTTGGCTTTTAAAGTCCTTCCCAACCTATCTCCTCTCTACCTTTCCAGATTTTACTTCCTTCCATGTACTCTACAATGCAGTGTCACTGAACATGTTATTACTTATATAGAGAACTCTGTTTCCTGACTTCCTGATTTTTCACAGGCTACTCCTTAGGCCTAGAATGTTCTTTCTCCTCTTCTTCCCTGGGTCCTTTCATGATTCTATCAAATTTCACCTAATGTAGGAAGTGCCTTCCTTCAGAGATCACCTTCTGCTTACTCTTTATATATCTCCTATAGATGGGTGTGTGGGTGGGGGCGGGGAAGGTGTATGTGTTGTCTTCCCCATTAAAATATGAGTTCCTTGAAAGCAAAGACTGTTTTCATTTATTCATTGTATTTCCATGTTTAGTAAAGTGCCTGGTACATAATAAGCCCTTAATAAATGTTTGTTGAATGACTAGTGAAATGAGAGTATCTAAAAGACTATTTTCAAGAGAATTAAGGACGAAGAACAGAAGGTGAGTGATTTTAATAAACTTTGGACACACTGAAAAGTGAATGGAAGAGAATTTTAAAATGCAGAAATGTAATGAGAAATAGTCTAACAAAGTCAAAAGAGCTTCATTAGAAGGACCCACGAAATCTCTACAAAGTAGTACAATTCACATTGAAGACAGAGCTCAATGAGACATTCTAAGAATCACTGGGAAAAACAAAGGCAAAACAGGCACAATAAACACAAAATGTGATGAAATATAAAAGCTAAATATCATATATCTGCAAAATAAACATGAAAATGTCCTGGAAGCATTGGATTTAGAAGGTAAAATGCAATTCAGTAGAATCCACAGGACAACAGCAAAGAGAAACACCAGCTTAACTCAACCAGAAACTTAGCTCCCCATCCTCAGATCTAAGAGATCAAATAGAACAGCTCAAGACAGCTCATTTATCAAGGGATGTCAGGAATAAACATTTAACACTGTTCAGAAAAAGATTAGAAATGAAGCAGATCTTGAATATATGCCAAAAAAAGAAAAGGTTTCTCACACCTAAAGATAACATCCTACATAATTCAACATTCTTATAAGAAAAAAAAATTTTTTTCAACAGAATCAATGGATTCCAAGCATTCATTCTGAGAAAAATCAAAGATAAACAAGTCCACTTAGTTTGAAAGGGCTAAGTAGAGACGCAATGTTCACATAATGTAATGGAATGAAGTTTTATGGAACTGTTTGGGCAAGGGAGGGATTATAGATGCTCTTTATTAAATGGTGGACCCAACGAGAGGACTACTTCAAGTGAAACATGCAACAACTACCTACTACTGATTTTCTCTATTCTCTCCAAAAGGGCAAGATCCCATGATTTCTTTCTGGTCTAGTATGGGAGGTAGAGAGAGTATTGGTAGGAACTTATTTCAAGCAAAACATATTGAAGGTATTTACTCTTGATTTCTTAAATTAAAACTCTAATAAGGTTTGATATGTATATTTATATATACATATATACATATATATCATACTTAATTATGACCTTTGATAATATATCACCAATGCAATGCCCGCAGCGAAGGCTTATGAATATGCAGGCAAATTCCTAGGTCTGAATCTCAATATATAACAGACTCTCTTCACTGAAGGTGAAACCAAAACATTTATTCCAACAACAGAAAGCCAAATCCATCATAGCAACAAAGAAATCTATACACATTATCAATTCGAGGGGCACCGCCATCCCTCTGTCAGCCTTCCCACAAGCAGACTCCCTTCAGCAAAATTACTACCTCTCTTACTCATGCCAGCCACTGCTGCCTGTTCTTTCTCACTCCAAGATGCAACTCCCACCATCTCTCTCCAGCTCTGATTCACTCCAACTTCCTGCTCCACTCCTTCCTGCTCTACCCATTCAGCAAGCTTCTCCCACCACAGGCTCATGTGACTCATACTCATGTGACTCAGGCAGATCACATGGGTCTATTAATGGATGGGAAAGAGCTTCCCATTTCTGTTAACAATACAGATATTTACAAGCTTCCCTCACCATGAAATGAAAAAGAATTGAAGAATAGATTAGGAAAAAAAAAATTTAGCAACTGCTTCATGACAAACACTCAAAATATAAAAAATTAATTATCCAAGATTCCACTGGGTCTGTGGTCTTAATAATGGGGATACTTCCTCCACTCATGCATCTCTAACTCTCCGTTTCTACTCATTCTATGAAACTCTTGTCTATATTGGTAAATGAACCAAAGGAGGTGTAGAAACTTTCTCTAGTTCTCATTATATTGAGTGGATACCAATTGGGGCGCATAGACTATGTACCAACTGTTTCAACAACCTGGCTAGCAGCTGTTGTGGGAGTGTAAGACCAACACAATCCCAACAACAAGCATGCCACAAAAGCACGGATTCTTTTGATCTGCTTTAATAAGAAAAGCTACGTGAAGGGGTTGACAAGCTTACTTTAATTCAGCATACAAATATCAGTCACTTAGTTCAGGGGAGAAGGCCAGCACCCTGCACTTCAGAGTAACATACAAACAAATTATAAACATCAACAGACAGACCCAATACAATTCATAGTTACCAACATCTAGGTTCAACCCGGGAGCTCAGAACAAGGGCTGACCCAGAGTCACACTAGCCACCACTGCCGAGGGAACGAGCTCCAAGGAAGAGGAGGCCAACCCCTGGTTTTATGTCTTTTTCAGCATCAGGGGTGAGTCACACATGTGACTCACCCACGTGACCTAAAATCATCACAAAGAGGTGACTTAAACCCACGTGGTCTAAGAGTCTCTGATGTCCCAAACCTATCGCTCAAACTCACGTTCAAAACTAGGCCCTCCCCTGAGTTAGCCCCACCTTGGGCCCCACTTCAGTTACTAATCCACACCCACATAGGTTAGGTTAACACCTAATAGGGGTTAGAGCCTGGGGCTTAGCACTTAGTAAGACTCAATGAAATACACTGAATTACTCAAAGCAAACAAAAGCCAAACTCTTCAAGGGCACTTGTTGAACTAAGTGCTAAGGAGCCCATTTTGCTTACCAACACACTAACTTAACATATTTAAACAAACTGATGACTGAAAAAAATGGAAAGTAGATAAAATAACCCTGATTTTATTATCATTTCATGTAGAAGTTTAGACAACAGTGGGGAAACCAACATAACACAGAAACTACCTTAATTAGTAATGAGAATTTGGTGTCCAGTAGGTATATAAGGGTATAAACACAACTTTGTTTGTTTTGTTTTGTTTTTTTTTTTGGGGGGGGGAGATCATAGGAAAATGGCAGTAATTATAAATGGATAAGTAAAAAATAAAAGCACTTATTAAATGCATATTATGTTCCAAAATCTGAGCTAAGAAGTAGAGCATGCATATCAAAAAAGAAGATAATCTTTATTCTAGAAGATCTTTTTAATTGGGAGAGATAGCCAGATAGGAAATTCAGCTCCATGATAAATAGAAAGGCTACAGGTTCCTGCAACAACAAGCCAGATGGCAAAGTCTAGGTAACCTTTGGGTGCATTAGGGTATCTGGCCCATAGGGCAGCCTGAAAGTGATCAACTCTTTTGGAAAAAGGACAGTGAGCATAAGGGTCAGAGTAGAACATAAATACCATTCTGTAGGGATGGGGATAGAGGGTCAGTGTCTGACTAGAAAGGGAAAAAGGGAAAGAGACATTGGCAGTATTATTCAGAGTGAGGCATGCAGTCTCTTCTTTGTGCCAGCTATGGCTAGGTCCCTCCAAGTACCGCTAGATAGATTCTGAGGTGATCTAGGGAAGGGCACCTGGGCTGGCACCAGCTTACAGGTAGTCAGGACAAAAAATATGTGCATCACAGAGAGCATTGTTGCCACACAAAATAGCAAAATAAACCAATAAAATGAAAACAATCCTCCAAAAAGCTTGATGTGAGACTCATCTATGCCAGATCATCCCAAAATACATCTATGAATGAAATTGTGAGGACAACAAATGGATGCAAAATGTATCAGATTTTCTACCATTTCCGTTGTGAAGAGGGAATTTTTACAACCTAATATTGTATTCTTACTGTACTAAGGAAAAATAATATCTCTGTACCCAATGTGCTATATGAAGAAGTAGAAAATGTATTAAAGATACATTTGGAAGAATATGTAGACCTACCAAGAACTCCAATACTCCAGTGATTCCCTCTAATGTTATTCCCTCCAATCATGTGTCTTAAACCCATTCATACCTGTCCATCCTGATTATCTTAACTGTCATCAATGGTCTCATATAAGTTAACCATAAGGAAACTAACTCAATATGCTGTGACCCTTCACTCTTGACATTTCAAGAATTCATTGATGGAGCACATCTACTATTTACTATTTTTCCTTTGTTCTCAGTACCTAACTAGCCCATTTTTATTTGGAAGCATACATTTATCTGATAACATTCTTACATCACTTCTGCATAATTCTTTATTTGTAATGTAGTGCAGTCCATTCCTACCCATTCTGTACCTCTGTACTCAGTGACACAATTTTGACGGTCCTCCAAATGCTCATGCTTATGGATAACATTGTACTGATTATGTCAAAACCTAGAATATCATAAGGTCTCCTCAAATGAATTCATCGTCACTCAAAAGTGTTGGACTAGTAATCTGCACAGGACAAAAAACAGACATAGAATATATGTTGTTAAAATTATGAGGTGTATTTGAATTGATTGCCCATTAGTCCATCAGTAAGTATATATTGAACAAGCACTGCAGATGAGCAATAAACTGGGCTAACAATGAAATAATCAGAGGAAGGTGGATTATATTGCCTTTGGGAAATTACGTAGTCTTTCCAGTGGTACAAGCTGCTCTCTGACATAATAATCTATCTTTCTTTCTTTTTTTTTTTTTTAAACAAGTTTTGGCCCGTTTATTAAAGTATATTTTTGTACAGTTTACTTCTCACTGGTCTGTTCTGGCATGCTTCTAATGATATCAGAATCACCTGGATCAATGATAGCCAGTGTACATACTCTGTAGTACTTCCCACATGCTGTACCCAATTCAATGTTATTGCCACTGTAGTGATGTACGCCGGTTTTGGCCAACATAGCGTAATATTCAATCTCTGATTTCCTCAAGGCTGGGCAGTTGTTGGCTAAGATGACCAACTTGGCTTTGCCTTGTCGGATCATTTTCAGGGTCTGTTTGTAGCCCAGCATGTATTTGCCGCTTTTCATGACCAGCTGGAGCCTCGAGTTGATGGACTCCAGCGACTTTTTCATCTTCTTTGCGGCCACCATCTTCCTGCCTGCGGTGCGGGAAGACCCTCAGCCAGAGACCTGCCGCCAAGATGGCCGGGAAGTGAGAAAGGAAGGAGCTCCCACAATCAATAATCTATCTTTCTTAACACTGATATTCTCCTGGAAATGCTGTATGGTTCCAAATTATGGATTCCAATGATCTTTGAAGAATAAAATGACAAGTTAACCCAAAGAGCAATCAAGAAATGTATGTTGGATGCAATGAGGCTGTTGCATGTTACCAATGAAGACATGTACAAGTAGCAGCATTAGAACATTTTTAAGAAAGTGAATAATTGGAAAAAGGAGCTTGATCATATAATAAGGAGTGAGGGACCATGGGTCATCTGAGTGATGTACTGCTGTCTGTGAAACATTAAATGTCAAAGATCAAAGCCTCCAATGTATTTGGTGGATCCTTTGTGGAGGATTTATAGGATTGCATCAAAAATCACAAAGGCATAGGAAAAAAAACCAAAAACTATGGATCACTTGTGAGAAGAAGCAATGTAGGATTGTTTTCCTCATGTTGAACCATCCTTTCACCCTTGATATAAATTTAATTTGGTCATAAATAATATATGTATATATTTATATATACACATATGTATTTTATATACATACATATATATTTGTGTATATATATTCTCATAGATATGTATACAAATACATATATTATTGCAATATTTTTGCTAAAAATTTGGAATAGACCAATGTTAATGATATTGGTCTATAGTTCTCTGTACTTATTTTATCTTTCCATGCTTCCCTGGTTTAAGTATTGAAACTATATTCATCATATAAAAGGAGTTTGGTATAGGTGTGTTTTCTTTCCCCATTAACTTGTAAACTATTTGGAGAACAGAGACAATTGTTATTACTTTTTTTTCTCCTCTGTATTCATGGTATATACATGGATTCCCATGCAGCAAATGTTCGATAATCTTAGTGAATGACTGACATGAATATTATAAGTAGAAAGTCTCATCTGTATATTTTATTCTCATAATTTGTTGTGAGTCTTCTGTATCCATGCTTTTCTTAGAACTTGGGAAGGAGTAGTGAGTCTTTCACAACGTGTCTGGGTGATGTGTGTCTGTCCTTTTCTATCTTTGGCTGTTGGATTTTAAATAATCAAAATTTAAAACCGGAAGAAATCTTGGAAGTCATTTAGCTTAATTCCCATAGTTTACAGATATGGAAACTTAGAACTATGCTGATGAAATCAAAGTTCATTCAGCTACTTATTGGAAGATCTGGGCACAGAGCCCAAGTTTTTTGACTTTAGCCAGTGACTTTTTGCCACAGAAGAGGGAGAGAGAGAGATGACCAGCGAAGTTATTTTCACTTGGAAAGCTAGAAATAGGAGAATAGATTGACTCATCCTTTCCAGTAGCAGTGCTAGGATTGATTCGATTATACTTCCAGAGCTTGAAAGTGCTTGAGGTGGAGGGAATGAGGATAGGGAGGAAAATGGGTGGCACTCAGGCATTCACAGGATATATATGAGAATATGAGAAGAAGGAGAGGAGAAGCTAAGTGAAGCATGGCTGCAGCAGCCTGACAGATATAGTTAGCCAATCAGAATCCCAGAACCTCTGGGAAGTTCTAGGAGCTTCAAGTCATGATCTTGTTTTTTTTGGGGGGGGTGGGGATGGGGCAACATAAGGTGACTGGGGAATAAAGTGAACCGCTCAGTTTGTTTAGAATATTGCTCACGCAAATGGAAAAAAAAATCTGTGAAAAGCTGGAATGGAAGATGGAAGTCAAATTGTGGAAGGCCTTGGACACCACAAAAAACAGCTTTTCACTGCTTAATTCAGTACTTTAATAGTCTTTGATTTCATCTTTGAAAGTATCTCCTTACCTCAAGTGAGAGGGAAAAAACAAAACAAACAAATAAACAATAACTCTTTCATTAGTAGATGGTCTTCTTGAATTAGTATGGCCAAAAAATAAAATAAAATAAAAATTGATCTTCCAATGGCCAGTTCTCCCATATTAAACTTCCCTGAAGTTATCTAAGTGAGTCATTTTGACAGATTTTTTTTTTTGTTCACTAAGCTAATACTCAAAGACTGCAGCTTTCCAGCCTTTGCCAACTTTACAACATTGGTAGCACTTGTGCTCTGCAATTATAGCCTTCAAGTGCCCAAGTTTACTTCCACGTTAAAACAAGATGGGAAGATTTCAGTTGTGGATATATGTGTGTGTGTGTGTGTATACATATATGTATATACACATATGCTTTAATATCTTGATATAAAACAATATTTTAAAATTATTCTTATTATTTGTTATTTAAATATTTTCCAGGTTCTGTTTTAGGTTGGTGGTGGACTATGAAAGATGATTCTACATGGAATGTACAGTGAGGATGGTAGTAAATAAAGCCTAGTATATCCTTAGATGCCTTTATTGACCAAGCTAGTCTTTTACCTGTTTAATTGCTTTTGTCTGCATTAAACTCATTGTCATCTAACCAGTACCACTTTTCACCTTTCACTTTTAGAAACAATGTAAATGAAAATTCTGAAACTCAGCTCTGAATAGTGACAAATTACTTTCCTTTTTCTAAAAAAATGTATTTATGAAATATTATGGGAAGGAGACGAGTTTTCCTAGAGATGTGTCTAATTGTTTGGTGATAATTTGTGGTCCTTCAAAAATAGGACTAATTGCTATCCTGTGTAGGCAGGGAATCTTAGGTGGCAATTTGTAATTTTTAGCAGCTTTTTAGGTGCAGCATTTTAAAGTTATTTCAGCAGGAAGTAAAGTACAAAATCATGTTTATTGGAGATAGAACATTTAAGAGACTGCATTATGGAATCACTGAAGTTCAGAAGCACTGAAATATCTGTTTTCTTACTAGATTATTTTAATTTCTAGTCCCATTAGTTTGTTCAGTTTTAGATCTTAGTACTGGCACATTTAGGGTGGTTTTCTTTTATTTTTAGTATTATAGATTAAAAACAAACAAATAAAAAACCTTTTCATCATTTACTTTATAAAGGGAACTTCCAATGTTTAAGTTAGCAGTCTCGTTAACAGTCATAAACATTTTATACAAACTACAATACTCTTGTTTACCAATGGCTATTCCTATCTTCTTTCACTGTAGCCAAATAATTAGGCTAAGGGATTCTAAGTGGCTGAACACAGCATTGAATCCTCCAGCAATAAAGATATGCACAAATTAGGATTAGACAAGAGAGAGAATATATTATCTTTTAGATCTATTGTTAACTTTTTCATCTTTGTTTTGTTTTCATTGTCACTGGTGATTTACATGGTAATAATATTGATTTATTTTAGGTTTTAGGTAAAGAGATTTGCATTCATTTCCTTTGCTGATTTAAAAGATCCTCTCCTATGGAAAGTTGTTATCATGTGTAGCCTTTAGGAATTTAAGTCATTAAAGAGGCAAATGTCAGGACATTGACAATTTGGGAATTTGTTTTATTTTGTTTTGATTATATGTACTTGTTACACTGTTTTGTTTTGTTTTCTATTTTCTACCCTGTGGGAAAATGGGGATTTTTTAAACTACTTATTATTTCAAAAGATTAATTTATGAAATCAAATTAAAAAATAAAGCCAACAGTCTTAGTTCAAAATTTGGGGCAATATCAGCAGGAATTTCTTTTTTCTCTCTCACTGTTTTTTTAGAGAACAAAAGTATATTTATTATATGAGGGGGATTTCATTTCATAGAGCTTTCTTGGAGTTTTCCTGCCAACCATGTGTGTTGGCTTACTGATGAAAGTACTTGAGTACTTTGAGATAATGAAGCAATTGCTTCATTGCCCCATTAGTCCTGTATTGGTGACCAGTGGAGGTGCTTCCCAAGTTTAAAATGGAGAGAAAACATTCATTTCTCTATTTTCCTTTGACCCTTTCACAGAGTAAGATTAGATGAATTGAGCCTGAGTTTTGGGCCCCTCAATACCTTTTACTGCTTTGTGTTTCTTTTCTAGCTATAGGTGAGTAAACAGTAATTCTGAGATGGACTTGTCCAGCCATGGAGTCAGTCTTGTGAGATTCTAGATCCTCAGTTGATACAAAAATTGTCCCAGGGTTCATTTATAGGTGTGGCTGCCTATCATTTATCTACATGCAGAAACATTTTAAAAATGATCTATTATATACTGAGAGCATAAACTTACAGTATACCCCAAGCAGCAGTCTTAAGTTTCATTATATGAATTTTAATTATATAGGTAGGATAGATACAATGGAATTTTACAAACAGAAGGAGAAGGTAAAAATTTATACATCAACAACAGATAGCAGAAGGGGAAGATCTACACCAGGTAAAATAATAAACTTTTCAGTAAGTACTGAAGCTATCACTGGAATTTGCAGACTAACTATTAATATTGAAGCTATAGTTAGTTATATAATATGCTCATCTTAAGCAAACTGAGATAAAACTGAGCCAGAAACTCCCTTATCACTAACCTTTTAATCTTTTGAGCAAGAGTTTGATGTCTCAGCTAAATTTTGCATGCTCTACTTAGTTATATGACCTGTCAGATAGTTTCTTATCACAGTCAATGTCAACTACTTTGTAGAAGGTACCTCCTCTATATATCATATAGAACTCTTAGAAGTATGACAATTGGCATAAAAACGATTCCAGGCTCTGGCCTGGCTTGTGTAATGGCGAGCAAAGTGGGACTTTTTGTTTTGCTCTTTTTTCTTTTGGAGTTCTAGTTCTTCTCAGCACTAAGGTAATCAAGTGCCTTTGATTGAGACTTGCCTTTGTTTGAATCAAAAGTCTTTGATTAATCAAGAGTCCTTGATGACCTGCTTAAGTCACAAGAAAGTCTAAGTCACATGAGTTCGAGTCACATGGTTGTGACACCCTCTGTGGGCTGACCCTGAAGCAATGTATATATACTCTGAGGTTAACATTTTGATTTTGGAGCCTCAGTCATTGGAAGGGTGTTCCTGTGACTTGGTCAGAGGAGACGCTGGGTAGCCATTAAGGAGACCCCCACCCCTGCTGTGACTTTGAAAACCCAGATGTTGGTACTTCTCTCTCTGGCAACTATATATGTATTGCTTTGGACAGACAGAAGCCCTGTTTGCTGATTTGTTTTATTTGTTCTGTTTATATAATTTCTGCTTGTAATTTCTTTTTGTGTTTTCTCTGAAGTTCAGGGTGAACTAAGTGAATGATATATGTATGTTTAATTAAAGTGAGATTGTAAACCCCTTAAAGTTGCTTTCCTTAGAAAAGCAGATCAAAGAACCTGAGCTAGCAGTCCTCCTGTGTGCCAGTGTTGTTCATCTTGTTGTTGGTCTTACACCTCCACAGCAGCTCCTAGTAACATTGTTGTTAAAGCTTGTCAAGAAACATGGCCCTGGAGAGAATTATTTGACTAGTACAGAGCTGAGGTGAAATATAAAATGCTATTCATTGGTGTCATGAATTACATCAGGTCTTAGTATTTTAATTGTCAATCTCTTGGGATTTGTTTATTTCTTCTGCTTGTTTTAAGTGGGAAAAGGAAGGCAATAAGCATTTATGTAGCACCTAATGTGCCAGGCACTGTGCTAAGCACTTAAAAATATTATCTTATGTCATCTTCACAACAACCCTGTAAGGTAGGTGCTGTTACAGCTCTCATTTCATAGTTGAGTGAACTGAGGCAAACAGAAGTTAACTGAGTTGTTAAGGTAAACTTGTGTTTTCTGTGTTAGCATTTCTTTTGTAAGGAAGAAATTAAAAGGCTCCCTATACCTGATTCATGTTAATTAAATACCTTTCTATTCCCTCCTTTAGGCAGACCTAGAAATCACCCAAATTTAATATTTAAGTTATTAGCCCTCGTACTTTGGGCTGGAGAGAATAAATAGCCAGAGAGTTTGAGAAAGAAAGAATCTTGGGGCAGGGCGGGGTGTGGGGGGGGGTGGAGCCAAGATGGCAGAGTTAAAGCAGGGACTTGTTTGAGCTCTCCCCCAAACCCCTAGAATCATACAGGTAGTAGTATAAAAGGCAGAATTTGAATCTAGGTCTTCCTGACTCCAAGACCAGCTCTCCATATGCTATAGCACAGTGCTACATTAAATATACCAGACCCTTAATATGTCTTTTGTGAATGAATACTTGTGCAGTATATTTTAAAACTCTAATTTTCCCCATGCCTTTCTCATAGTAACTATTTTTCCCCTTAATGTTTATGATAGGCTACTTAATGGCTGGTACCTTGTATAAGATTGTATAACTACAATCCATTTCATGAGTGGAGGTGCCAGTGTTATATAAATGACTGTAGATATAAGGTTAATCTTGAATCAAGCCTCATGTAAGGGAATAGATCCATTTATTGCTTATTTCATATTGAAGCTGCCACTTCAGTCCCCATTTTTGGAAATTTTTTTCCATATTTATGAGACATGTATAGGACATTGTGATCTTTTCTGCTTGAATGCTAAAACCAGCAGTTTTCTTTGGTGTATATCATGATTGATTATCTTGTTACTAAAAGTTCAACAAGTCTTTTTTTTCTTTATTTCTCTTCTGTAACTTTTGTAAGAAAGTTACTATGCAGGCTTTGCTTTCTACTTTAATATAACTGTAGATTCTTCAAGGTTGTTCTCAGGATAATTGTTAGAATTTGCTTTGGGCAAGTTGCCTATCTTGAGACAGTGGCCATTTTACAAGGTCATTAAATGTTTCTCATTCTGAGTCAAAGTATGAGAAACCAGATAGTCTTTTCAAATGGGAAATAGCTTCCAATGTCAAAATCTATGAAAGACTAATTTGATATCTCCAAACAGGCATTCTATAGGAATGTCATGTCTACATGTTCAAAAAAAAATCATTATCTTTTCCCCTAAGCCTTCCTCTCTTCCTAACTGTCTTATTTCTGCCATTCTACCAGTTCCTCTAACTTCTCAATTTTGGAACTATCATCAATTTCCATACTTCCCTTCCATATCAAGTCAGTTGCTACGGCTTTATCAATTCTAGTTCCACAATATATCTAGCTCCTTGTTTCTACTTACACAGTCACCATTACAATTCAGTCCTTCTTATGTGTACTCTTATAATAGACTCCTAATTGCTCTTTCTCAGTCTAGTATCTCTCCTCTTCAACCTGTCCTCCATATAGCTGCCAAACCGATATTCGCTGCTCAAGAAAATTTAATGGCTCTCTATTCTTCCTAGGGTTAAATTCAAATTCCTCCAGCTTTTGAAGCCCTTCAAAAACTGGCTTCAGTTTTTTTGCTAGGCCATTCTCCTTCATGCACTGTAGATTTCAGTCAAGCCAACCTACTTGCTGTTCACTGTAGGTGATATTCCATCTCATGTCTGAAAACTCTCCTTCCTCACCTCCACCTTGTGGAATCACTGACTTTCCTTGAGTCTCAGTTGAACTTCCTATAGGAAACCTGTCCTTATGGCCCCAGAACTGCTAGTATCCTCCCCTAGAAACTACATATATACATTTGATTGCCCCCACCCAGTGGAATATAAGATGCTTAGAGTCAAGAAATCTTCCTTCCTTCCCTCCTTCTCCCTCCTTCCTTCCTTCCTTCCTTCCTTCCTTCCTTCCTTCCTTCCTTCCTTCCTTTCTTTCTTCCTTCCTTCCTTCCTTTCTTTTTCTTTCTTTCTTTCTTTCTTTCTTTCTTTCTTTCTTTCTTTCTTTCTTTCTCTTTCTTTCTTTCTTTCTTTCTTTCTTTCTTTCTTTCTTTCTCTCTCTTCCTCCCTCCCTCCCTCTTTCTTCTTTCTTTCCTTTGTTCTTTCTTTCTTCCTTTCTTTCCTTTCTTCTTTGTACCCCTGGAATTAAAACACATGTAACAAATAGTTAATATTTAATAAAAAATGTTTTTTGAGTTCTTGTTGAAATATTTCTGAGAGTGTTATATCCCAGGTCATCCAGGGTTGAATGCAAAAGGCCATTCATTAGTTCAGAAAGATTGTCACCTAGTTTAGCACCTTTATTCTGGCCTATGAGCACTCTCAAAACCCTAAATTACAGATCAAAGGCAAACTACATGGGAAAAAGGTGATATGTATATATGTATGTACAGACACATATGTACACACACACACATATATACACATGCATATATGTATATATACAATATAAGTGTATGTCTATATGTATATATGTGTGAATATATGTATGTATATGTAAACTCAGTAATGATTCAAGCTCAAATAGCACTGCTGATAAAGATGCAGTGTTGCTGAAACTACTACACATGTCACCTCTTCTTTTCCTCCACAGATATGGAAGATTATTATCTATGTGAACACATGAAGACTCATTACAGCCCTCATAAAGCAGAGGCAGTTATGGCCACTACCTTGATAAATTCTTCAGGAAACCCTGCTTGGGAATGGGCAAAAGAGACCGCAGCAGCCTTTGAAATTAGCTTTAAAAATCCAGGACATATACTAGGCAAAGCTTACAGTCTGAGGTAAGCAGGTATTCCCAAAATCAAGGTAGGTGGAAATGAGTTATTCAGAGTTGCCTTTGATAGAAGAAGAAGAAGAAGAAGAAGAAGAAGAAGAAGAAGAAGAAGAAGAAGAAGAAGAAGAAGAAGAAGGAGGAGGAGGAGGAGGAGGGAGGCGGAGGAGCAAGAGGGAGGAGGAGGAGAAGGAGGAGAAAGAGGGAGGCGGAGGAGGAGGAGGAGGGGAAGAAGAAGAAAGAGAAAAAGAAAGAGGAGGAAGAGGAAGAGGAGAAGAAAAACAAGAAGGAGAAGTAGAAGAAACAGCATGTGGTACCATACTGAGTACTATACAAATTATAGACTTTCAGTGTGGACACCCAAATATGAAATTGTCAATTGCATATTATATAGCAGAACTGCCGATATATTATTTTAGATGCCAGGGTTAGCACTGCTCTTGGGAAAAATTATTAAGTAGGTGGATTGTATTCAATATCTAAATCTCCTATTGAATTCATTCTTAGGTGATCAAGACTTTTTCAGAAAATGACACACTTCTTTCCTCTTAAATTATAAATTCTGTTCAGAAACCTTCCTTTACATATATTCCATATGGTATCTCTCTGGGGAGTATGGAGTGTTCAAGGAGATCTAGTACTTCTAGTGTGAGGGTTTGCCGACCCCTTTTCAGGACTTCTCATCCCCCCTTGGTGTCTACCTGGCACTCAGCTCTCACCTATGGATCCAAGAAACTTTAATGTGCACAGCATATTGAGGTTTATGGTAACCCACAGGCCTCAAAACCATTGCTGAGTTAGAAGGGTGTCTACCCCAAGTCGTGTCAAGGTCATCCATTGCATCCTGGACTATCACCAGTCACCCTGACCTTTGTTTTACCACTGGACTTCAATGACTTTGGAAGAGACAGTGATGCTGACAACTTTATGCAACTCTACCTCACTTAATAGATTTAATAGATTCACAAAGGAATCAAGATATCACCTTGTGATGTTATTGGTTCTCTTTGAAAACGAGGAATAAACAACAATATGGTATCTCTAAAGTCAGCACTACTTAAGCAAGGAAAGTTTCCTTTGCCTTTCTTTGGAATTCTTATATCAAGATTGCTTTTCAGCTTCCTTTATATGCTTAAAGCCTTAGAATGGGCAGATTATACATGAGTATCTATCTATCTATCTATCTATCTATCTATCTATCTATCTATCTACCTATCTATTTATATTTTGGTATGCCACATACTTACATACACATATATACTATACATATATATACACTTGCAAACATAACTGTGTTGTTATTCAGTCACTTAAATTGTGTCTGATTGTGACCCCCTTTTGGGGGATTTTCTTGGCAAAGACACTGGAGTAGTTTGCCATTTCCTTCTATAGCTGATTTTACAGATGAGGAAACTGAGGCAAATAGTGTTAAGTAACTTGCCTAGGGCCACACAAGTAGTAAGTGTCTGAGGTGAGATTTGAATTCCAGTCTTCTTGACACCAGGTACAGTGCTTTATCCACTGTACCTCATAGCTACCCTATCTATCTATCTATCTATCTATCTATCTATCTATCTATCTGTCTGTCTGTCTATCTATCTATATACACATATAGAATTTGTACATACATCTACAAACACAAGCACGCATACACAGGCGCGCGCACACACACACATACACACACACACACACACACACACACACTTACCTTAGAGCTAAAATTGCTAAGCAGGGAGGTGGAGCCAAGATGGGGGTGGGAAAGTAGGAACTTGCTTAAGCTCTCCCCCAAATCCCTCCAAGCACCTGTAAAAAATTGCTCTGAACAAATTCTACAGCTGCAGAACCCACAAAATAGCAGAGGGAAACAGATCTCCAGCCCAAGAGAGCCCGGATGGTCACCAGGAAGGGTCTATTGCACGGTGCTGGGAGCGGAGCGCAGCCCAGCATGGGCCATGCCAAGACAGACTAGCTGAAACAGGATTTAGGGCCACGAATCGTTGATCTGTGGCAGTTAAGAGACTTCTCAACCCACAAATGCCAAAGAGCAGTTAGTGGGAAATTGCAGGATGGAGTTCAGAGCAGTACAGCCAACAGCTCTGGGCTTGGCTGATGTGGTACAGCTGTGGTGTTGGCAGCAACAGGAAAATCCTGAGGCTGCTTCCAGAGCTCCAGTGTCAGCAGCTTCTCGAGTCCCTGGCTCACATGGTGGGAGGAATCTAGCAGTGGATCATGGTGGGAGTGCAAAGCAAGGAGCACTTTGTGGGCACAAAGGCAGGTTCTCTTCCTGTGCCCTGCTTGGATCTGCATTGTAGTCCTGGTTGGCAGTTCTTTGGGGAGGAGGAGCACTGCTGGGACAGAGCCTGGGCTGACAGTGGAGTAGAAGTAGTTCTGAAAACAGCAGTGCTTGGCCCCTAAAGATTGGGACAAAGTACTCTCTACTCTATAAGCAGTCATATCCTGATAAAAAGCTCAAGGGTCAAGTAGTTGGCTGGGAACATGAACAGGCAGCCAAAACGAACTCATACTCAAACTCAGACTCATACTCAAACCCTAGATTCCTTTTTTGGTGACAAAGAAGACCAAAACATACAGCCAGAAGAAGTCAACAAAGTCAAAGAGCTTACATCAAAAGCCTCCAAGAAAAACATGAATTGGTCTCAGGCTATGGAAGAGCTCAAAAAGGATTTGGAAAAGCAAGTTAGAGAAGTAGAGGAAAAATTAGGAAGAGAAATGAGAAGGATGTGAGAAAACCTTGAAAAACAAGTCAATGACTTGCTAAAGGAAACCCCCCAAAATACTGAAGAAAATAACACCTTAAAAAATAGACCAATCCAAATGTCAAAAGAGCTCCAAAAAGCCAATGAGGAGAATGAATGAGAATGAAAGGCAGAATTAGCCAAATAGAAAAGGAGGTCCAAAAGACCACTGAAGAAAATACCACCTTAAAAATTAGATTGGATCAAGTGGAAGCTAGTGACTTTATGAGATACCAAGATATTGTAAAACAGAACCAAAGGAATGAAAAAATGGAAGATAATGTGAAATATCTCATTGGAAAAACTGCTGACCTGGAAAATAGATCCAGGAGGGATAATTTAAAAATGATTGGACTACCTGAAAGCCATGATCAAAAAAAGAGCTTAGACATCATCTTTTAAGAAATTATCAAGGAAAACTTCCCTGATATTCTAGAACCAGAGGGAAAATAGAAATTGAAAGAATCCATTGATCACCTCTGGAAAAAGATCCCAAAAAACAAATTCCTAGGAATGTTGTCACCAAATTCCAGAGTTCCCAGGCCAAGGAGAAAATACCAAAAGCAGCCAGAAAGAAACAATTTGAATATTGTGGAAACACAATCAGGATAATACAAGATCTAGCAGCTTTATGTTAAGGGATCAACGGGCTTAAAATATGATATTCTGGAGGTCAAAGGATGATTAAAACCAAGAATCACCTACCCAGCAAAACTGACTATAATGCTCCAAGGCAAAATATGGATTTTCAATAAAATAGAGGACTTTCAAGCTTTCTCAATGAAAAGACCAGAGCTGAATAGAAAATTTGACTCTCAAATACAAGAATCAAGAGAAGCATGAAAAGGTAAACAAGAAAGAGAATTCATAAGGGACTTACTATAATTGAACTGTTTTGTTTATATTCCTGCGTGGAAAAATGATGTGTGTAACTCATGAGACCTTTCTCATTGTTAGGGTATTTGAAGGGAATACACATGTATATAGACAGAGGGCACAGGGTGAGTTGAATATGAAGGGATGATATCTAAAAAAATGAAATAAATTTAAGGGGTAAGAGAGGAATATATTGAGAGAGGAAGAAAAGGAGAGACAGAATGGGGTAAATTATCTCACATAAAAGTGGCAAGAAAAGCAGTTCTGTTGGAAGGGAAGAGGGGGCGGGTGAGGGGGAATGAGTGAATCTTACTCTCATCCGATTCAACCTGAAGAGTTACATGCGCACTCAAACACGTATCTTACTCCATAGGAAAGTAAGAGGAAGGAGATAAAAAAGGGGGGATGATAGAAGGGAGGGCAGATTGGGGGAGGAGGTAATCAAAAGCAAACACTTTTGAAAAGGGATAGGGTCAAGGGAGAAAATTGAATAATGGGGGACAGGATAGGATGGAAGGAAATATAGTTACATAACATAAGCATTGTGGAAGTGTTTTACACAATGATGCAGGTGTGCTTTATGTTGAGTTTCTTGCCTTCCTAGGGAGGGTACATGGGAAGGGAAGAGGGGAGAGAATTCGGGACTCAAAGTCTTAAAAGCAGATGCTCAAAAAAAAGGTTGTTTTTTGCATGCAGCTGAGAAACAAGATATGTAGGAAATGGGGCATAGAAATCTCTCCTGCCCTGAAAGGAAGTAAGGGGAACTGGGGATGGGGGCGAGGAGTGTGGTGACAGAAGGGAGGGCTTACTGGGGAATGAAACAATCAGAATAAATGCCATCTTGGAGTGGGGGGAGGGTAGAAATGGGGAGAAAATTTGTAACTCAAAATCTTGTGGAACTCAATGTTGAAAACTAAAATATTAAATAAAATTGCTAAGCAACGCTTTTGCTTGATCTTTTGTTCCCTATGAAAGAAGGGGGAGGGATGCAAATGAGAACTGGTAATTTAGTCTGGAAGAGCCATCTCTCTGAGCCATAAGAACTGAGCTAAGATATCTTCTAGTTTTTTTTTCAAGGCAACCTCTTTGTAAGGACTCAGCTAATGTCAGCTCTTCCTTATACTTACCATGGAGTTGGATAGAGTGGTTTTCTCTATCCTTCCCTTCCCCAGTAACAGAACTGTGACTGTTAAGCGTGTGGTACTTTGAATATATTTGCTTGCATAGGTATGAACCTCAACTCTGTGGCTGCCTTTTCTACTTTGTGTTTCTTTCCCTGAATAGTGGTCACCAAACAATAATTCAGAGTGATTATCTTTCCCAACTTCAGTGATTAGCATAAACCTGAAACACACACACACACACACACACACACACACACACGCACGCATGCACGCACAAACACACACACACACACATACAAATTGTAATTGTAGAAATCACCTGCCATTGCTAGTCAGGATCCAGAAACACCCCAAAGTCTCATACTCATGAAGTTACTACAAAGGCTGGGAATGTTCAGTATCTGGCAATTTTGTTTTGTGAATTGCAATCAAAAAGAAACATAGAGAACACAAAGAATTTGAGTCATGATCTCAGGATCTTCAAAGCAAAAACATGTACTTACTGCCATATCTATGTTACCATCATAGCTGTTACTAGGAAGAGGAGAGAAATCTACTCCTTCCTCCACCATCAACAAAATCTAAGGGAGAGCTAGGATTGATTGTGTCAAAGAGACTGCCCCAAAACCAGCCTGGAAACCATCATCCCATCTCTCCTCATAGCTGATGAGCTGTAGTATAGGCAGTTCTTCTTGATCTAGTCATCAATCCTCTTAAAATGCACACACACGCATGCACACACACACATGCATATAATCTTTTCTGTGTCTGTGTGTGTGTGTATGTGTGTACATGTAGGAGCAGGAATGAGTATTGCATTTCCTCAAAACCTTTTTCTGTATCTATTGAGATAATCATAATTTTTGTTATTTTTGTTATTGATATGGTCAATTATAGTTTTCCTAGTATTGAACTAACCCCGTATTCCCAGAATAAATCCCACTTGGTCATAATATATGATCTCTGTGATATATTGTTGTAATCTCTTTGCTAGTATTTTATTTAAAATTTTTGCTTCAATATTCATTAGGGAAATTTGTCTATAGTTTTCTCTCTCTGTTTTTGCTCTCCCATCAGTCCTTTTTGACATAACCAACCTCTTCCCAATCCCCCCCCCACTCCCCTCTGAGACATCAAGAGGTCAACCAGTAACTCTTTGTTCAGGCACTGAATATACTACTTCAGCAGCAGTTCAAACAGGGAACAGGTTTAAGAACAGTGAACTTATGTCCTAGTTCTGAATTCTCTGCCTCTTATAGTGTCTGAAGTAGCACTATACTTCTGTCTTTCTACCATCTACCTATTTATCTATCTGTCTATCTATCTATCTGTCTATCTATTTACCTGTCTGTCTATCATCTACATGTCTCTTTGTATAGATACATAAATATATCCTTAGGTATATGTGTATACACATGTGTAGGTTTTTGTACATTATATATGTGTGCGTATGTGTATATATACATATATATGGAGAGAGATATAGATGCACACATATGGGCTGCTATAGCTTACCGTTAATCTAAATTGAATTTTAAATTCATTGTTTTGCAGATCCTTTCAGACAAATAATCTACTCATGCCTCTCACATTTTATACTAGTAAGGTTAGTTTTTTTAGCCCCTACACCAGAGTTAACTTCTTTTTTCTGTTAAATTTTACTTTGTCAAATTCATTGTCAGATTCATTCCAGTTTGGCTATCTTGGGAACCTGATTCTCACCCCAAATTTTAGTTATCCCTCCTAGCTTTAAGTCAGCTAAGAATGTGACAAGGATACCATCTATACATTTATGTAAGCCCATGCTAAAAAGAAAAAAAAACATAGATTCCTAGGCAATTCCACTGGAGACTTCCTTTCAAAATAATTTTGAATCATTTATTGTTAATCTCTGGATCTGGCCATGGAGCCAGTTCTGAATTCACCTAACTCCACTACAAAATAACAAAACATATAAAGTTATTTGCAAACTATAAAATAGTATATAAATGTTATTTTCATTATTGTCATCTTATATTTGGAATTTGGAAAGAAATCATCAAAGAACAAGTTATCATATAGTTCTTTTGTGCTTAATGTTCAGTAGGATATTGTACGTGGATTAAATGATTGCTTTATATAGTTGAATATAAGTATTAGGAGGTAAGCTCATTTTTTGTAGGCTAACTGAAAGTATCTTTGTGATACCAATAATAGAGAAGTAAACTATACATCTATAGCTTTTCCCTGACATATCAGTCTAGAAATTCCCCAAAATTGAAATTGTCAGTCTAGAATGAATTGTTCTTGATTAAGCCATGAACACACTTTTTGGTTACTCCTTTTCTACAACACGTTTTCGCTAATAATTCATTTAAAAATATTCTAGAATTCCTACGTGATTCATTTTTGTTGACATTTTTGTAGTTCATATGAATTAATACAGGATGGAGGACATGCTTCAATAAAGGGACCATAATTTCAATGAAAGACCTGAATTAGTTCTTCAGCTGTGGGATACTAGTGCTAATTCATCCAAAGGTTCTTTAACTTCCTAGTGCTTCCCATGAGTTTTCTGAAACATTACCTCTCCAGCTTTTCCAGTCTACAACAGAGGCAGAAGATATTTATTGACTTAAAGAGCTAATATGTCTAAGTTCACATACTGAAATACCTGAACCTGCAAAACAAAATTATTTTGGACACCAACACACTTAAGATTGCTACTGATGCCATCTTCTTATACACCTTGGCACTGTTTCCCATGCTCCAGTATTGGATATATATATATATATATATATTTTTCTAGAAGTTATCTGATTCAGAGAAGAATTCTAGAACCAATGAGAAAATGTTGTTCACAATCAAACCATGTTTGAGATTTGTGGTACCATCTCATGGAAGTAGAGAATTCCATTATTATTCATACTGACTGTAAGTATGAAATACTTATTTATCACTTGTGTTCCTAGACATGACTATCTACATGCAGGATGCATTAAGATAAACTGATATGTAAGGAGATTAATTGGGCAAGATTCACCGGAGGATATAAGATTTAACGGAGGGAGAAAAGACTGTAACCAGGCTGATTCATTAGTAGGTTGATGCAGTCATCCACACAGGTAAGGAGAATGGTGGTAGAAAAAGGAAAACACTAATTAGACATTAGCTTGTTCTTTCAGTCCTTCAGAGATTTGTGATTTTATAAGATAAGTCCCCTACATTTATGTAGATCACTATTCCTCTACATTTTTGTAGATGTCTATTGACAGTTGGTATGCTTGAAAAAAAAGATCCTCACCTTGCAATGAACAGGTTGGTGATTGTCTCCAAGCTCAAGTAGTTTGGTTCTCAGCCATTTGGCATTTTGTCTGTCATTATTCCTATTCTTGAAGCCCTTCTAGCATGTCAAGACCTGCCAGAGGATGGATTCTCCTGTTAGAGCCTTCAAGGGTCCAAGAACATCTCTTCACTAAAAGGAGGCATGGAAATAGGGCTTTAATAAAGGAATAAATTGTACCTAAAGGAAATAGTGGGACATTAAAGATAGAAGCTATTAGGAAAGAACTTAGGTATAGGCAGAAATAATACACATACACTCAGATGGATGAAGTTCAGTTGCAACCTCCTGAATATAATGTTGCTATGGTACTGCTGATACATCTTCTCCTAAAAGAAAATGGAATCTAGAACTTCTAGAACCTGACCAGTTTGACAGAGTGAAATCGTGGTGAAGTTAAGAGATGACATAATTTTTCATATTTCTTCTTTATGTTTATTAGAATACAAAATTCAAATGTTACCAGTGAATATAGATTAATTTGCTTATGAGGACATAGTATGTAGAGTTATAAAAGCAAAATAAAAACATATTTTCAATGTTTTAAAGGATCTTTTATGCCAAGAGAACATGATTTTTGTTACATATAAAGTTAATGGGCCAAGAGATGAAATATGGAGTTGTGGACAGAAAGCAGGCCTTGAGGCAAGGAAGACCTTGGTTCAAGTTCCACCTGAGACATATACTGGCTGTGTAACCCTGGCTAAGTCATTTAAACTCTCAATGCTATAGGTAATTCTTTAAGACTATAAATTGCAGAGAAGATACTTCCTTATTTTCATTTAAACAACAGGTATAATTTTTATCTATTAATAGGCCCAATCTCTATCATAAATAATTGCAGTAATTTTTCCTTTGCCCAGGATATCTTCTTTGTTATTTTGAGTATTATGAAAGAAAATACCAATGACCACCTAATCTCTCTCTGTCTCTCTCTCTGTGAGTGCACGCGCGTGTGTGTGTATCTCTCTCTGCCTCTGTCTGTCTGTCTCTGTCTCTTTCTCTCTGTCTCTGTCTCTCTCTCTGTCTCTCTCTCTCTGTCTCTCTCTCCCTCCCTCTATCCCCCTGCCCCCTGCCTCTCTCCTTTAAGCTTGGCTTATCTGAAGTTCTATTTACTAGGACATCATGACAAGGATTAGATAAACATGGCCTACTTTGTTCTGGAAAAATAAAACCTTACCTTTTTTTTAATGTTTATCTTCATCCAGTTTGTAAGGACAATGTTCTTAGGGAAAGGATGCCTAGATTAAGAAGAGAGTCATACAGAATGTGAGAAGAGAATGTACATAGAAGCAACAAATTTGTTTCATGACTAGATTGAGTTAAGCACAGCTGATATTTCCCTCAGATTTGTTCTCTCTGCTCATGCCACAAAGGCAAAATTAGAGCTAATTTTTGCTACCCCTCCTCTTTGTCATTAAAAATGTATGAGTCTGTGTGTGCATGGTGGGGGCGGGGGGGAGGTAAGTCAGCAGTATGGGAGACTTACAGACTCAAAAATACCTATGTTTAATAATAATATAAGATCACCATCACACAGTGTGTAGAACATATTAAATACTTAACTAAATGATTATTGCTGACTGTTATCCATTGTAATTTGGCCAGAAGTAGTTCTAATTACATCCATCTAGAAATCCTGCTGAAATATTCTTCTTTTTATTTACTTATTTTTATCAATAAAACTTTCTTTATTGAGAGGTAACTTTTGCACATACTCAGACCGATATACTCTCTGACAGTCATAGTCATATTACCAGATCTCAAAACACATACAGCTTCTGTGCTCCAATTCTAGTCTCAGTCAAGCCCCCAAGAGCTCAGCACTTCCTAATTCCAAAGTTCCACTGGAAACAGGGACATGAGGTGGAGAGAGAGTGTCAAGATAGTTGTGCAGAGAGCCAGGGAACATGAGACAACTGTTGGTCAGCCGCAGACAGAAAACCTCTAACAATGGGGGGGGGGGATCCTGGAGAGAGAGCTAGGGATTCTAAGAGGCAGAAACAATGAGGAATAGCATTCCAAGCATCCTGAATAGCCCTTGAGAAATCAGAAGTCACATACAGGGAACAGCAAGCAGAGGTAATTTATCTAAAACATAGAGAATATGAGGAAGAGTAATGTATAATGTGACTGAACAAGTAGACTGGGATCAGACTATGAGAGAAAGACTTTTAATGCCAAACAGAACAGATGATATTTTATCCTAGAGGCAATAAGGAGCCACTAAAAATTTCCAGAGCAGGGAAGTAAAAAATGGTGAGTTTCCTTTGTTAAAAACATTAATTCGCCAATGATGTGAAGAATGAATGGGAGAGAGGAGATGTTGAGGAAAGGAAGACGCTTAAGAGGCTATTAATAATAGTCCAGGTGAGAAATAATTGCATTGAGGCCTTAATTATGGTGGTTGTATGTGCTATGAATGGAAAGAAGGGGCAGCTAGAGAGCATTTTGGTTAAAGTGTTGAGCCTGGAGTCAGGAAGGTGAGTTCAAATCTGACCTCAGAAACTTACTAACTATGTGACCCTGGGTAAAGTATGCAAGCTCTGTTTGTCTCAGTTTCCTCATCTGTAAAATGGGCATAATAGCACCTATTTCTCATGGTTGTTCTGATGATCCAATGAGATAATATTGTAAAGTACCTGACGCATACCTCTTGTTACATGAATGGTAGCTATCGTTATAATTATTATTACTGCAAGTGCCAGGGATAGAATTGTCAATATTTAACAACTGATTGGATGTGGGAATGAGAAGAAAGATTATAAAAGAATAAGAAGATCACAGATGACACTATTCCCTAAAATGGCAATAAAGAAAGCATTGATTCTATCAACACATATGCTACTTTCTTATTACTATTGAATTTTTTATGAGAAAGATCTACATATATGTTGAAGTCATCACTGATGGAAATATGAGAAGGGAAAGAGTAGACCTTTCAAATGGTTCTCTATAGCAAGCTGAGTCTTTATAGTTGATAAGTTGATTGAAAGGTACAGAGAATACAGGATCCCACTGTGTTTACTTTTTGATTACAAAACAGAATAGACTTGGTAGAGCAAAATTCCCTTTTAAATTCTCTCCTCTAATGAGAGATTTCTCATGCATGTGTAAAGATTTTGCAATATTCCTTGATAAATATGACATCAGAAATAACTCTTCTGTGATCTTCTTTTTATTACTGTAAAGAGTGGAGAATCAGCTGCCCTAGACAATTAACTCACGTCACCTAAAGACACTACGTCCTAATAATTTTTTTCCAGGTAAAAACACATCTCATGTGTTTATTCTTCACTAAATATGGATAAGGCTTAGATACTTCCCTAAGTGAGATAAGAAGTGTGGATTGGCTGAGCTACTTGGACATGTCCTCTGGGGCTTGCATAAAATTGGAGATCATTTCAATCATAGATTCTAGATTCCAGTGAATGGTAAACCAGAACTAGGCCAAACCCGTAAGGAGTCATTTGTGACCTGAGAAGGGGAGCACTTCGACCTCGACTTCTCCCCTTGTGCTCTTGTGGGTACTGGAACACAAACACACACGTGCACACTTTTCCTTGCTTGGAGGAGGTTCTTCTGAGCTTTGACAGATCTGGACAATTTTGAACTTTCCATTTTCAATCTGCTCTGGGAACCCAATTCGTCAGTAAAAAGGGGAGAAGGGATATTTGCCCTGGACCGTATCATATATCAGCAACTAGCACAGCATAAAAGGAGGAAATATATGCTTAACAAAGCTGTTCATCACAGAGGTATTCTGTGTCAGGTTTAACTGGAAGATGATTCTTTATAGATAATGAGCTACTCCAGATACCAATTTTTGTAGATAATATTGTGCTGATTCCATCAGGTTTCACAGCATGGCAGGGCCTCTCCAATGAGACCAAGCTTCATACTGTGACAAGGAGCTAAATATTCAATTCATTCATGTAACATATTAACAGATAGACAATGAGATAAACTCATAATTGAATTGAGGAAGAGAGCAGGATGAGTTGAATTTCAGTCAATTAATCAATCAATCAATAAGTATTTTTTTAAGCCAGATACTACGCTAGGCCCTTGGGATACAAATACAATTAATGAAACAATATTTTCAGGGCAGAGCCAAGATGGCAGAGTAGAAGCAGGGACCTGATTGAACTCTCCCCCCAAACCCCTCTAAATACCTGTAAAAATTACTCTAAAGAAATTCTAGAGCAGCAGAAGCCACAAAATGACAGAGTGAAGCAGATTTCCAGCCCAAGACAAGCTGGAAGGCCTACAGGAAAGGTATATCTCACTGTGCTCAGAGCAGAGGGCAGCCCGGTGCCAAAAGGATTAGAGCAGGCCTCAGGATATTAAATCACTGGCAGCTGCAGACAGTTTCCAGACTTCTCAACCCACAAGCCAGACTTCTCAACCCATAAACTCCAAAGACAGCTTTGAAGGTTAGTGGCAAAGCTCTCTTACCTGTGTGAGAAAGGAGTCCTAGTCCCAGCCCCAGCCCCAGGCCCAGGGCAGAGTCATCAGTCACTGCCATAGTTGTGGCTGCTTCTGGAGCTTTCCACCTACAGATGATGTGAGAAGTGAGCAGCTGATCTGGCTCTCAGTCCTGGGTTGTGGTCCTGGGGTGATGAGGAATACTGGCATGGCGGAGCTGGTGGTGACTGTGGAGAGGGAACCCTCCTCACAGTTTCAGGGTAGAAGACAGGGCTTGTGTGGTTGCTCATGGACCAGAGCATAGGACAGGAGAGGAATAAACACTTATCTTTTGATCATATCACTTTGGAGGAACTGAGAATTTACAGGTCCCTAGAGATATCTTTGAAAACAGCTGCACAAAACCCTTGAAACTTGGGGCAGTATAATCTCCACTTAGCAAAGAGCTAAAAAGTCAAATAATTGGCTGGGAAAATGAGCAAACAGGGAGAAAAGAGTAGAAGGTTATTTTCTGGGTGAAAAGATGTTTTCTTACACACTACTGATGAGGAAGATCAAAATATGCAGCCAGAGGAACACGACAAGGTCAAAGCTTTTATATCCAAAGCCTCCAAGAAAAATATGAAATGAGCTCAGGCCATGGAAGAGCTCAAAACAGAATTTGAAAATCATGTAAGAGAAATGGAGGAAAAAATGGGAAGAGAAATGATAGTTATGCAAACAAACCATGAAAAATGAGTTAATAGGTTGCTAAAGGAGACACAAAAAAATGCTGAAGAAAATAACACCGAATCCAAATGGCAAAGGAGGTCCAAAATGCTAATGAAGAGAAGAATGCCTTGAAAACTAGAATTGGCCAAATGGAAAAGGAGCTCTAAAAGCTCACTGATGAAAATAATTCCTTAAAAATTAGAATGGAGCAAATGAAAGTTAATAATTTTATTAGAAATCAAGAAATTATAAAACAAAAACAAAAGACTCAAAAAAAAATAGAAAACAGTATGAAATATCTCATTGGAAAAAAAAAAGCTGACCTGGAAAACAGATCCAAGAGAGATAATTTAAAAATTATTGGACTACCTGAAAACTATGATCAAAAAAAAGAGGCTACACATTATTTTTCAAGAAATTATCAAGGAAAACTGCCCTGATATTCTAGAACCAGAGGGTAAAATAGAAATGGAAAGAATTCACTGTTCACCTCCTGAAAGAGATTCCAAAAGGAAAGCTCTCAGAAATATTATAGCCAAATTCCAGAGTTCCCAGGTCAAGGAGAAAATATTGCAAGCAGCCAGAAAGAAACAATTCAAGTATTGTGGAAACACAATCAAGATAACACAAGATTTAGCAGCTTCTACATTAAGGGACTGAAGTGCTTGGAATATGACATTCCAGAGGTCAAAGGAGATAGCATTAAAACCAAGAATCGTCTACCTAGCAAAACTAAATATAATACTTCAGGGAAAAATATGGAATTTCAATGAAATAGAAGACGTTCAAGCATTCTTGTTAATAAGACCAGAGCTGAATAGAAAGTTTGACTTTCAAATGCAAGAATCAAGAGAAATATGTAAAGGTAAACAGGAAAGAGAAGCCATAAGGGACTTATTAAAGTTTATATTCTGACATGGAAAGATGATAATTGTAACTCAAGAGGCCTTTGTCAGTATTAGGGTAGTTACAGGGAATATATATGTGTGTGTGTGTGTGTGTGTGTGTGTATGTGTATACACACATACATATATATGTATGTATATATGTGTGTATATGTGTATGTGTGTATGCATATATATGTGTGTATGTGTGTGTATGTGTATATGTGTGTGTACATATGTGTATATATGTATGTGTATGTATGTAGACAGAGGACACAGGGTGATCTGAATATGAAGGGATGATACCTACAAAATAAAAATTAAGAGTTGAGAGGAATATTCTGGGAGAAAGAGAAAGGGAGAAGTAGAATATAGTAAACCACCTAAAAGAGGCAAGAAAAAGCTTTTACAATAGAGAGGAAGAGGGATGAAGTGAAAGGGAATAAGTAAGCCTTATTTTCATCGAATTTGACTTAAGGAGGCAATAACATACACACTAAATTGGGTATAGAAATCTATCTTACCCTATAGGAAAGCAGGGGGAAAGGAGATAAGAGAGGGGAGATAATAGAAGAGATGGCAGATTGGGGGAAGGGACAATCAGAAGCAAACACTTTTGTGGAGGGACAGGCGAAAGCAGAACAGAATAAATTGAGGGTAGGATAGGATAGAGGGTAATATAGTTAGTCTTTCACAACATAAATGTTAAGGAAGTATTTTGCATGACTACACATGTATAACCTATGTTGGATTGTTTGCTTTCTCAATGAGGGTGGATGGGGAAGGAGAAAGGGAGGGAATGTGGGACTCAAAGCTTTAAAAATGAATGTTAAAAATTATTTTTACATGCAACTGGGAAATAAGATATAGAGGCAGTGGGGTCTAGAAATCTATCTGCCCTACAGGACAATAGAAGGGAAGGGGATAAGAAAAAATGGAGGGGGGGTAATAGAAGGGACAGCGGATTGGAGGAAGGGGTAATCAAAATGCATGCTGTCCTGGGGTGGGGGGAGGGGAGAGATGGGGAGAAAACTTGAAATTCAAAATCTTGTGGAAGTGAACGTCGAAAACTGAAAATAAATTTATATTTAAATAAATGTATTTACTAGGTATACAGAAAAATAAATCATATTTTCCTGCAAAGAATTTACATTTTAATGGAGAATACAACAAAACACAGACACACACGCACATATATACATGTATTTATATACACATATGTAATAGGTATATCTATATACATGAATGTCACATATATGGATATACATCATTAAAAAAAATAAAAATTAGTTACATACAAAGTAATTTGAGATGAAGGTACTAGTTTTCACTGAGATGAGAAAGCTCTAGCAGTTGAGAAGATGGGGAAAGTTTTGAAGTAGAAAGAGGTACCTGAGCAGTGTCCTGAAGGAAGTGAAGATCTATGAGGTAGAGGTAAAGAGGGAGGTCATTTTAAGCACTAAGCTCCTCCAGTGAAAAGGCATAGAGATGGGTGATAGATTATTGTGTGTGAGGAAGAGAGAAAAGACCAGTGTTCTTGACTGCAAAGCAACAGAGTGGGAGTAATATACAATGAGGCTAGAAAGATAGGTTGGGGGCAGGTTGTGAAGGAATTTAAAAGATTAAAAAAAAAGAGTTTGCATGTGATTCTAGATGCAATAGGAAAATGCTGGAGTTTATTTAGTAATAGAGTGACATTTTTAGATCTATCCTTAAAGAAAATCATTTTGACATTAGAGGATGAACTTCAATAAGGAGAGACTTGAGCCAGGAAGATCAGTCAGAAGGCTATTGAAATAGTCTAGGCAGGAGATAGTGAGGGCCTGATCTATGGTAGTAGCTATGTGAGTACTGAGAATGTTAGAGAGTCTGTGAAGGTAAAAACAGCAACATTTGGTAAAAAATTGGATATATGGGCTACTGAGTTCAGGACATATCCTGAAGGGTCAAGATTTCAAGAAAATGCCAAAGTTACAAATCTGGGAAAATAGATGGATGGTGGTACTGCATGTAGAAAACTGGAAGTTTGGAAGGATGGGTGTAATGCAAAGATAATGAGCTGTTTTGGAAGAGTTGAGTTTGAGATGCCTCCTGCATATCTAGTTTGAAATGTCTAATGTGTAAGTGGTTATGTGGGACAGAAGCTCACAGGAGAGAATTTATCTGGATATATAGATTTGGGAGTCATTGACACAGAGATAAAACTTAAACCCATTAAAGGTGATGGGGTTACTGAGAGAGTACAGAAATTTAGGGGAAATGTTCAATATCTTTAATGATCTCAAGCTACTCATAAGCACAAAGATCCATCTTTTTAAGACAGATGTTCTACTGGTAATGCTATATAGTTGCAAATCTTGGAACTCCATGATTTCTAATGAATCATAGATACAAGTGACTTCAAGTACAACAGAAACAGATGAAGGGATCATGTATTTCCCATGAGATCCAATCTATACATAGAGATGTAAAAAGATGTAGAAAGGGAGTGAGCCCTCTAGTGAGAGGGAGAGATAGCAAACGGACATTTCCTTGCAGCTGGCATCATAGAGCTGGAAGGGTCCTTAGAGGCCATCTTCCCTACAGAGCAGGGATTAATAAATGTTTATTGGTTGATTGGACATCTGATGCATCTAAGAGGTTCAAAATGAGAATGGAGAAGTCTTCCAGAACAGTGGTGTATTCATGATAGCTCTGTGGAAGAAAATGAACAAGAATTATACCAGATGAGAAAGTAGGGCTGGATTGTCATCTACACTATGCTGATGAGCCCTCAGATGCACTGAAGTTTGAAGTATACATCTAGCCATTCCTTTTATGATTAATATCATTTTCATATGCTTTCATACTGCTGTTTTTGTCTCTTTCATGTGTTTTTGTCATGCCTACTTCATTAGTCTGTAAGCTTCAGAACAGATGTAACATCTTCCTGTTTTTTATTACTCCACAGTACATAATTCATTCAGGAGATAGATTGATGACTATTTTCCAGATGACTTTTTTCTATCCTGAATTCTGAGATGTCATTGGGAAAGCAACCTTTGGGTGATTTAGTATTTTCCTATAATTTGAGACTTTAAGAAATATACTAAATATGTGAAATGAGAACTGAGAACATAATCTGGAGAATTAAACATAAAGCATATTTATTTTTGTAAATAGTACTTACTGAAAAAAGTGTCCTGATTTCTCTAAAACTTATCACTTTTACTAAGGAAGTTAGCATTTAAGCTCTAGAACTCTAATTGGGGTATGGGGTCATTCATGAAATGCAATTAAAGCATTCCCAAAATCAATTATTATTACTGGATGAATATCTGATAATGTTATGACTTAGGTAATAGGAGAGTAAGACACATTCCAAATAACAGAAGGATTTGACAAAACTATGATATGTTTTTTCCCCTTTTATGACCTTATTTAATTTTTCAGAGTCAACAAAAATATTTGATAGTTTGATTTGAAAGTACAAATATCTAACTTAAGATGTAGCTCTGTCAGGAACCCCTGACCTTATAATTTGTTATGATTTGATTTCATCAGTGGATATAATGATTACTATTTCATATATAAACAAAGGACATTTTCTGCTTTGACCCCAGATTTAAAATTCACTGACATAATAGAAATTAAAGTTAAACTGAACACCACAGAATAATTAACAATAGATTCATGTTGTGATGGAAATTACCATTTTCATTGATGCTGAGGTGATATAGATTGCAGAGCTAGTTTCTGAAAGGTCTTCGGAGTACCATCATGTTGTTTATCTTCCAGAACTCAGTGTGTATTTTTGCTAACTCATTAGTTTGGAGGAAGCATTTGATGAGTCCCAAATGCTCAAAGGCATAGACCAATGGATTATGATTGGTGAAAGAGTCTTTATTTTACATTTTGAGAGATAAATTTGGAACAGGAGTAATCACAGAGTTTGGTTGTAAGGGATTTTTTTAATTCTTTAGCAAATAGAGAAACTTTGGAGCATTGAAAGCCTTCTTTCTCTCTCAGGAAGATAATGCTGCTGCTATTTCTGCTGTTTCCGAGAAGAGATCAACCCGGCATTAGTGTTTGTTACTATCCCTCATTGAGGGGATGTGAGTAATATCTCAGCCAGCTTACATTTTCTTAAGTTGATGAGGGAGATTTATTTAATTGTGGGCCATATTAAAGTTATAAAACAGTCCAGAGATATGCTTACCAATGAGGGAAAATCTTAATTTAACATCATTCAACAACTGGCTGTAGGGATCACATTTATGGCAAAGCAGTGGAAATGGTAATACATATACAGCTTTAAACTATGTTGATGTTTCCAAGTTAGCATATGGACTTACTTATCTGAGAAGGCAAAAATTCTAACTCTGGCACTGGATGTCCCATAGACATCTCAAACTCAACATGACTAAACAGAACCCAATATCTATTCCCCTAGACCCATTTGACTTCTTAACTTCTCTGTTTCTGTCAATAAGACATCATTCTTCCAATTATTCAGATTAGTTTCCATGGAATAATTCTTGACTCTTCCATTCCCCTCACCCCCTCCCCGTTTCCATTAAATTTAGCAAGTCTTAAAACTTCTTTTTCTTCAACATTCCATGTATGGGTAATCTTCTCTCTAATTCCAAGGCCACCAACCTGGTTTAGGCTCTCATCCATTCTCATCTGGACTATTGTATTAGTTTTCTAATTAGCCTATCCCTCTTAGTCTCTCCTTTTTCCAATCAATTCTCCATGTGGCTACAAAATGGGTGTTCCTAAAGTGTAAATTGGGGCAGCTAGGTGGTTAAAGAGGTTAGTTCCAGGCCTAGAGTCAGGAAATTGTTGAATTGTTTGGGCTGTGTCAGACTCTCTGTGAGTCTCTGTGACCTGATTTGAGGTTTTCTCTGCAAAGACACTGGAGTATTTGCTATTTCCTTCTCCACCTCATTTTACAAATGAGGAAACAGAGACAAACTGGGTTAAGTGAATTGCCTAGGATCACACAGATTGTAAGTATCTGAGGCTGGATTTGAACTCAGATCCTCCTGACTCCAGCTCTAGTGCTCTATCCACTAGGCCACCTAGTTACCATATAACTCAGGAAGTTCTGAGTTCAAATCCAGCCTCAGACTTTTACTAGCTGTGTGACCCCAGGCAAGTCACTTTAACCCTGTTTGCCTCAGTTCCTTGTCTGTAAAATTAGCTGGAGAAGGAAATGGCAAACCACTCTAGTGTCCCTGCCAAGAAAACCCCTAATGAAGTCAGGAAGAATTACACATGACTGACAAATGATTCAACAACAACCACCACAACAAAACTACAGGTTTTACTATTTCACTCTCTTGCTCAAGAAGCTTTAGCTCTATTTCCTCAAGAATGGAATATAAATTGCTCTGACTGGCATTTAAATTCCTCCATGGTTGAGCTCTGTAATATTAATCTCATCAAAGATCTTCCCCACACATTCAATAGCCTAGGTGGGAAGGCCTGATTATATCTCTGTTTGTGAGACTAGGTGCTAAGCAGATGTGGGCGTGAAGCCCTCAGGGCCTTAAGGAGAGTTGCTAAAACCAGGGCCAGTGGTATGTACACTGAGTTCTAGTCAATCAGATGAGGACTAGGACTGTATAAAAGAGAGCCCAGAGCTGGGAACAACAGAACTGGGAGCAGCAGGACTTGAAGCAGCAGAACTGGGAGCAGCAGGACTGGGAGCAGTGGAGAGCGGCAGGATTCAGAATCAGAGAGCCAACATTGAGAGAGTGCAGAGCAGAGAGTGCTGAACAAGAAAGAGAGAGTTGCAGAGATCCAGGAACTTGGAGTCAGCAGAGCTGCAGGAGAGAGTGCTGAGTGGAGAGTTGGGATTTGTGAGTGATCTTTTTTAGGAAGGCCCTAGGCCCTAGCAGGGAGAGGAAGTTACAAGTATGGCTTAGTTTCCTGCTATAATATTTTCTCATAATTTCCTTGTTCCTACAGTGAGGTGGGCTTATCGGTTTTGGAATATTATTGCTACAATATCAAATTGGTCCTTGGTTCTGATCCTCTGCAGTCTAAATGTCACACTTCCTCTGCTTTCTACCTTTCCTTATACTTTGAGATTCTGAACCACTTGGCATGTCCATGGCCCTCTCCGAGGTCATGAATTTTGCCTTACTGCTATAAGCTCCATTATATCTTTGCAGATTGATTACATACATGTAATGCTTCCTCACAAATTCTATCTTCCAGTCAAACTGACTTACTTGCTATAGTCTTACTACTTGCAGCCTATGCAAAGGCATTATTTCCATGACAGAATATTCATCTTCATTAAGTAGAAGAACTAAGTGACTTAATGGATAGAAAGCAAGACTTGAAATAAGAAAAATCTGAGTCAAATTTTGTCTCAGATGCTAGATAACAGGGTTGCCTTGGGCAAGTCACTTAACTTTTGTCAGCCTCAGTTTCATCTGTAAAATGACAATAATAATAGTTATGCTTGTCAAAATATCCCTTCATAAACCAGCTCTCAAAATCCCTAACTTTCTTCAAGACCATATCAAGTGCTCCCTTTAATGATTTCCCCAGTTACTCAGAGCCTACTTTGCCTTAAAATTATTTTGTGTTAATTTGTCCTCACTTTATCTCTGTACATGTTGCATTCCCGTAGTAGAATGTAAGTTCCTTTAAGGGAGAGACTATTCATTCTTTTTCTTTGTATCCCCAACACCTAGCCCAATGCCTGGAATCTAGTAGGTACTTAATAAGTGCTTGTTGAAGGAAAGATTCGCATTGTGTATTTAATGAAGAGTTTTAACACTGTAAGTAGAGGAAGCTGCACCAGCATTATTATATAGAGATTTCTCCCCAGTCTTTAGCCTTTGCTAAAATCAGCATGTCCACCATAGTCCAGTAATCTTAGTTATTAGTTAGTTAAAAGCTGTTGCTTTTAAAAATTGATTCTTCCTATCTCAATAAGGGGCTCGATCAGCCTAAATCTCCCCAGTAGCCAGGATTAGAGGCATACTATAAACTATATACTACACACAGATTATAATGTTAACAAGAGCTAAAGTGGTAGTAATAGTAGTTAATGGTATAACATATCACTCACCATTATGGAGCTAGGTAAATCTACTTTGAGTGGGAATATGCTAGGGCTTTATGTGATACTTGAGGGCATGGGAACACCTATAACCAATACAAGTCACTTAGTAAATATAGACCACTACAACGCAAGCAACTGGTAAAGAATATAACTAACATGAATATGTTGTTTTAATATTGTGCCCACTGCTTTATATGTATTATCTGATTTAATCCTTACAATAACCTTTCAAAGTAGGCACTATTATTTTTATTCCAATTTTACAGATGAGGAAAGTGAGGCTTATAGAAATTAAGTGACTTGCACAGGTCAACCCTGCTATCAAACATCTGTGACAAAACTTGATCACAGATTTTCCTTACTCCAAGTCTCTATCCATTATATCACCTAGTTCTTCTATTCAATGCATGTCTCTTGGCTGGATCATATGATATTAGCTTTGTGGGTATGGATCATATGATGCCAACTTTCTAGTTTGCTGAAAAGTGTTCAGATCCATTATACTTTCCAAATGTATTTACATTGAAATTTGTCAGAAGTAATACCAACACAGTGTTATGGGGTATTCTTTTATTTGAGATAATTTTTATTCTTCTTTTCCTAACATTTGCTTTTTCTTCAAATTATGGCCTAGTGTTCATGGACTAAGTTTCACAACTATATTTTATCGTATCCCATCCATACCTTATTGCTACGTAGTGTTGAAATTGATCTGCTATTCTTTGTGTGTTCCCTGTGGAGGAATGCTTGAAAGAGAGGTCTACTTTTGCTGAATACTTATCTTTCCATAGGCGGAAGGAGGTATAAAGGAATATCAGTTTCCTCCCTAGAGGAATGAGACTTACCTCCTAAGAACATAACACCAGGGTATCAGAACTTAACCTTAAAAAGTTCCTAATTATGCCTTCTCTAGGTTACATTAATGTGCATAGACCTTGGCAGTTAATATTCTTAGCATATTCACAGTTCCCTTATTTGGGAATGAAGAAGTACTATAGTTTCTTGTCCATTAACTCCCATACTTTTCAGAAACTACTAGTTTTCTTAAACAAATGATTTTGGAAACTGAAGCTTTTAATTAGCACATAGGCAAAAAGGAAGTGATAAGGTCACAGGCTGGTTATTAAAGTCTCTTTTCTTCTGTAGTGAGATGTAAACAGGAAGGATGAACTTTCCCACACAAACTACCATTGACAAATGGAGATTTTGGAAGGGAAAAAAAAATCTTAGTCACAGCAAATATCAAAGGTGGTGTATTGGCCAATATGGTACACACAAAAAAACGATGCCTAAAAGGCATATTATATTGGTCATTCGTTTTTATTAGATCACAAACTCCACTAAGCTAAGTTTATATTCATTGTATTACATGTATTCTAAATGCCTAGTACATTGCTATGTCTCTGAGGACATTCAACAAATACTTCTTGGTTTGATAAAAGATAATGAATTCGGCAATTTGGGAGAAGCAGAGTCAATTCTGTGAGGACGGAAATGAGTTGATTTTTCATATTTGTATCTCCAGTGCCTATCACAGTGCCTGACAAATAGTAAGTATTTAATGAGTACTTGTTGATTAAGAGAACATTCAGTATCGATTTATTAGGACATTAAAATGCCATACTAGGAAGAATATAGGGAACAAGCATTTATTAAACATATTAAGCACTCCTATGTGTCAGACATTGTGTAAAGCACTTTACAGATATTATCTCATTTAATCTTTACAACAATCCTGTGAGGTAAGTGCTATTATTATCCCCATTGTGGAGTTGAAGAAATGGAGACAAACAGGGTGAAGTGACTTGCCCAGGGTCACACAGCTAATAATTGTCTGAAACTAGATTCGAACTTAGACCTTCCTGAAATCAGGCCCAGTAGTCTCTCCACTCTGCCATTTATGTATGCAGATCTTGGGACAAGATGGCAAAGAGGATAAATTGTCTACTTTGGGCTCTAAGGAGGTTATAGGGAACTGATACCTTCAGTGGCCTTGGCCATCACTGGTCAATAATGAAGCTCCTTTAAAATATTTTATTAAATTACTATTTCTTAAATATTATTAAATAATTTTGTATATCATCTTCATTTTTCAACATATCCCTCCCTATTCCCTACCTTTTATAATAAATAAAAAGGAAAGGGGTGGGAGGGAAGCTGTTTAGCAAAACTAATCAACATATTAATTAAATTGAGTAGTATTGTTTATGTTGTGTTCCACCCACAGATCATTCTTACATCTCTTCTTTGGGGGCAATTTTTATTACTAAAATGACCCTATAATTTGGTTTTGCATTTTTGTTTTTGTTGTTCTTTTCATTTGCGTTGCTGCAATAATTGTGCATACTGTTTCCTGATTGTACTTACTTCTGACAGTATGAGTTTACATGAGTCTTCTTATACTTTATTCTTATATTCATCAGTTCTTAGAATGAAGTAATATATTTCATTACATTTTTGTACTACAGTTTGTTTAGCCATCCCTAAATGGACAGATGTTCTTTGCTGCTTAAAAAAAAAGTGTTATTCTATATATGTATATATGTATATTATATATAATGTACATGTATGTGTGTGTATTCATTGGACTTTTATTTATTCATTGACCTACGTGGGGTATATGATAAACAGTAGGATCTCAGTTTCACAGGGTTTGAGTATTTTATTCACTTTATTAGCATCATCCCAGATTACTGAATCACAAAACTAAAAAGTCCGATCTTGTGCTGCCTCCTCATTTCATAGATAAGGAAACTGAAGACTTAGAGAGGTTAAATGAGTTTCTCAAGTCACACATCTAGTATTTAGCAGAACTGAGATTAGAAAACAGTCTCACTCTCTCCTCCAGAATTATCTGAGTCTAGCAGCAAGACATAGGTCAGGATGACTGGCGATGGTCCAGGATGCAGTGGAAGACCCAGGCCTTTTTAAACTAAGGTCTTTCCTAGGTTCCAGTTTGTCTGAAGCAACACCTATTCAGTAGTTAAAGCTAAGTAAGAACTGAGGTCAGAGATGGTCTACTTTGGCTTCACAAAAGAATCAGTCATGGAGGGGAAGATCCTCAGAGCTTCTTGCCAGAACAGAAATAATTGCCATATATACTCACTGTGAGACAATGAGCAAATCAGTGAGAGTCAGACTGATTTGTATTTAAAGGCATAGTCAAGTAGCTCCATTTGAATCACAATGGGCTTCATTAAAACCTGATTTTCTAGAGCTATGTTTCAATAAATCATAAATCTAATAGAGGAGATAACATGCAAATAACAATGTACAAACATAGTATATGTGGGATAAATTGGAGATAATCAATAGAGAGAAGGAACTATCATTAAAGTAGGATTAGGAAAGATTTCTTGTAGATGAGATTAGAGCTGGAACTTGAAGGAAGTCATGGAAGCCAGGAGGAAGAGACAAGGAGGGAGAGGATTCCAGGCATGGTGGACAGCCAGTGTCCAGAGAGTCCTCTGAGTCCAGAGATGAAGTGTTTCATTTGAGGAACAACAAGGAGATCAGTGTCACTGAATTTGATTATGGTGGAGTAGGTGAGTGAGCAGTGGACTGTCTTAAGGAATAAGAACATTGGAAAAGTAGAAGGTCTTTTTTACTTCTTCTTGACATTATAAAGGTAGCAATGGAGTATTATAACTATTTACCTTTCATTCTTTGTTCTTGAAATATGACCAAGCCCTCTTCTCTTCCTACCATATAATTTCTTGATTTCTTTTAGTCCTGTTCTTATTCAGTTCCTTGTTGGTAATGTTCATACTCACTATGTACCTTTGCATCACCTTCTTAACAAAACTCATTTTTAATTTTTTGGAGGAAATTATAATCCATGTATCACCGGTATATTGCAATACCCAAAGAATCTGAGTTTTAAACTAAAAACAGATGAGCTTTTTCTTTCACAGGAAATTTGGGAACTTTGTATACATAAAAATCATTGAATATTTTTTACACAATACAAATACAGAAATACATTCAGTGATCCTTTGATAATAACCATTGGCCAAGGCATAAAGCAAGGAAAGCTATACTTTGTATGTGAATAAGCTTCCCAGTGTTCTGAAGGCAACCCAGACTGCTTTGCTTTCCCTGTTCAACTTTGCATCAAGCACATCCATCTACACTCTGTGTTCAAGATATATCATTGATACAGTAAGGCAAGATTCATGACCTGGAGGATGATCATGAACATGCCTGTATGGTTCAGACTCACAAAGTATAAAAAACTCTCTAGGTAGAAGGCAGAGGAAGTATAACATTTATTTAAATACCAGAGGATCCAATCCCAAGACCAATGACTCCAATTTGATATAGCAGTAATTATATTCCAAAACCAGTAAGCCCACCTCAATGTAGAAACAAGGAAATTATAACACAACATTATAGCAAGGAACCAAGTCCTTCTATAACCTACCCCCCTGCTAGGGCCTTCTGTAAACAATCACTCACAAATTCTAACTGCTTGCTTCCCTGCATCCTTTCCTGCAATTCTTAAAGCCCCTGCAGTTCTCAGAGTCCTTGCCATCTCCTGGATACTCTGGATTCTCAGTTCTCCAGTCTCTGGAAGCTGTAGATTCTCAGCTCTTTGATCTCCTCAACTCTTTTGTCTGTACCCTCCACTTTGCAGCCTCTCTCAATGCTGGCTCTGTCTCTGCCTCAATGTCTTCTTGACGTCTGCTCAATTTTGCTGCTCTCAGTTCTGCTTCTCTCACACTCTGTTCTCTCTTTATATATGATCTTGGCCAGTGTTTGATTGTCTAGAACTTAGTGTACATACAATTGGCTCTGGTCTTAGCACCTTTCCTTAGGACCCTGAGGGTTTCACACCTCTCCTGACCTAAATAGCAAAAGGGTGTGGGCCTGGGACTTCGCACCTAGTAAGTAAAGGCCTTATTGAATGGGCAGGAAAGATCTTTAATCATATCAACACTACAATCATGTATTCTAATGGAAAAATTCTATAGGGTATCCATGCTACTACATGTTAAAATAGGGCAATAAACATTCTTCATATTCTTGGTCTTTCCTGTAATGGATGAACAGACCACAATCCTAACAGATCTCTTTCAGGAGGTTCTTCAATGTTTAGGGGCTAGAAACAATCTATCAACCAAAAAATATTTATTAAATGCCTATCATGTGCTGTTATCATGATACTGTTATCAGAACAAGATCATCAGCAAATAAGAATATCTGGAAGACCTTATAGTAAATTCCTCTTCAAATGAACTTCAAAATGGACCTCTTCCATGATGGTGGCAAATCCCTTTAGTGAGCATATATCCCTCTGTTTGATGCCTTCCTTGAAGTTTATTATCAGAGGGTCACTTAAAAGGGTTATTTCTATACTTGTATATAATTAGGAATTGAATAATAATTTTTATGTATGGATGAGAGACACCTTGTTATAAAATTGCTTGTAAGGCAACATTTTGTTCTTCTGAATCATATGCTTTAAAAAAATCATGAACAAACAATAAGCCTAATGGCATACTATATTCATTATATCATTCAGTTATTTGTGAAATAATGAAGATGAAGTCCACTGTTAAATTCCTCTTGAAAAAACTTATTTGCTTCTAACATATTCGTGTTGAGAATGCCCTTCATTTCTTGTATAAATGATCCTATGCTCTATATAGGAGAATAAGCATATAGATCAGTAGTCATTGATGGTTTTCTACAGCTATGTGATTTTTTTAGTATTAATTTTAATTAATTAATTAATTAATTAATTGTTATTAATAGTACTTTTTCAGTATTAATAAGTTCTCATATTTTTTTCTATCCCTTTTGTATTTTCCACTTCTTCCATTATCTTGTATGTTGGTCTCCCTCAATGTCCTGAAGTTGTGTCTCTTCCAGTAAGGATCTTCTCTCCATATATTTGAACAAACGTAGTTGATTTTCCTCATCTTTGTTTCCTTAGTGACATTTTTACCTACCTGTGGTGTAGAGTAGAAGCAATGGTAATAGATATTAAGTTCTTCATAAAATTTCTTTACTAATTTATCCTCAGCAAACTACATTGGTACAAAAGCTGCAATATCATTTTATGATGACCCTTGTACAAATATTTAAAATTGGTGTTGGAATATCTGATGGGAAAATAAACCATGAAATAATATATAACTTTGCTTTTATGATGATAATCACTCTTCAAACTCATTTCTTTGCCTCAGTATTTTTTTTCCCTTGAGACTTGGTCTCCCTATCTCTCAAAGATTCTAAATGTGACTGACACAGGCCCATTCCCATTGCTGACTGACACAGGAGCTTGACACAACCAACCTAGGCTAGTTGTCCCCTTGCTCCTCAGGACTTCCCATATTGGTGCCTTATTTAGTGCAGATGTCTGATCAGCTGTAGCTAAGAACTCTAGAGATTATGTGATTCACTAGCCTCAGCTTCCCCAGTAGAAGGAGTTACAGGCATTTACTACTACATTCAGCTTTTATAGTATTTCTAAACTGCTTTCTACATTAGTTGGGCCAATTCATAGCTATACCAGCAGTATAATAGTGTTCCCTTTTCCCAACAGCCCCTCCTACATTGATTTTTTCCCCTCATTGTCACCTTTGGCATGAACTATTTTAAATGCAGCAGTGATAGCTTTTAGTGATCATCACTTCCCTTTCTAAATGACCACAATCCATCATTTTTATAATACACATTTGATTTCTCGTAGGAATTGAAATCATGCTCAATAGGCAATAGTTTAAAAACTGTCCATCTTCCTCCTCTTTTGAAAATCAGGACATGTATTTGTTTCCAATCTCCTAACATTGCATAAGGATGAGGATTTATCTTCTGCGAACTTTGAGGGTTATTCATGAATTAAAATATTTATTTCTTTTTTTTAAACATGTCAGGAGCACTATTTATTCCAATTCCTATCTTTCTCTTGGTTGAGGAAGGGGAGATAGTTCAGAGTTTTTATAGAAATGTGGACAAAACACTTGAAAGCCTTCTGTTCCATCAGCATTCCTGATTGTCTGAGACTGAACTGGGTATCATACTGATTGGCTTGAGAATGTTTTAGGACAGACGATACTATTCTCAATGGAAATAAATTAGGGTTCAAATACTATATAGAGAATCAGGGAACACAAAGACCTGTGAAACTTTAGTGAAGGGTTAGGTTAGAAATCTTAAATGCCACTCAGTCTGTGACAGTATGCATCTGTCTAAAGTTTTTACCACTGTAGGATTAGCCTTAAAGGAGTTTACCAATCTTTTGAATGGTAAATGAACTCCAGATAACATTCTTTTGTGATGTATCATTTATAGAGATAGGATTAGATGGGAAATAGGTTATATTGTTGTCCTGTGTTTTTGAAGAGGACCAAAAACATCATGGGGTGATGTCTTGAAATGCACATGAATTGGGTGTAAGTAAGGTAGGTAGAGTTGCTCAAAGTCATCATGCTTACCATTAATCCTCTATGCCCTTTGATACCCCACTACTCTCCCTGAACTCTCAAGTAAGCTCCCAATCTTCCACTTGTAAAGCATTGTGGCCATTAAAGACAGTTATAGCCTAACTTGAATCTAGGTACCTACAGATGCCTTTACCCAGGGGCTATTTAGGAAGTCCCACCCATCTGTCATGTATCCACAATTACCTCCTGACTTTAGTATGCTTGTTGTTGTTTATACTTCCTTTGTGAAGAGAACCAATGACATCATGATGTTGAGGTAAAATAGTGGATGATGGGTGATGTCTTGACTTGTGCAGAATTTGGATTTAACTGAGGCAGAATTGCGCAGTCTCTTCAGCCTCATTCTCTTTTCCAGAGTCACCAAAGTCCAGTGTTAAGATCAAAAGTCAGTGTGACTGGTGATAGCCCAGGATGCAGTAGATGACCTTGGTATCTTCAAAGTCTGACCAAACCCTATGCATTCTACAGCACTTGTGTTCACCATTTTCATGGTCACCGGAACAAATTGTTCTCATCTGCCCATTCTGCCGGTGAAGTCTTCACATCCCTTAACTCACTGATAGATTTGAGGCCTGTCGATGACTCTCAACTTTGTTTAGCCTGTCATATTCCAAAGGCTACAGAAGTCATAGCCCATGGGAAGGACAACACTGTTACTAGTCGTCTATTCAGGGGAAGATAATTACCAAATCTTACCCCTGAACCATATATTTTACTGTGAATAGGGCTATAATAATAGATTCATGGACTCCACAAGTATAGCTGATGCTGATAAATACCACAAGCCACTCAGAGGGAAGGTGATCTTGTGTGATTAATGGATGAAAGTTTGTATCTGGGGGAAAAAGCCTTGAGGGCAATCCTAGTCTCTATCTAGGATGGGATCCTCTTGGTTTAGTTTTCCCATTGTGTTCCCTTGTACTCTGGGGAAAGGCTGGGAGGACAATCTTAGTCTCTATCTAGGATGGGATCCTCTTGGCTTAGTTTCCTCATTGTGTTCCTTTTGAAAAGAAACATTTCCCACCTGAGTTTGGCTCTGATATTGGATCTTTGCATAACTGGAATCTCAACCAAACTGGAGATGATTCTATATGAAGGATAATAGCCCATGCTTGCCTACTTTTTTTGTTCTTTGTTTTGGTTAACCTTGTTGCTAGTTCTGTCTCCTTTAGGCTTAAGCACCCTACACTTTCAGGTGACTGCCTAAGCACATAGCATTCTTGAAATTCCTGCCAGCTCGCTGAAGAACTGATCTCTGGAATGGGACTCTTGGGGCAGGGACAGCTCTATGTCCAATTTCAGCAAGAAGAAGCTATGGAAAATGAGACCTTCACCCCTTACCCCAAGATTTTGAGCCCCAATCATTCAAGTGGGGGTGAATGATGATACTGTTCTGTGTACTTATTTTGTATTATCCTTGCAGTATTGTTTTATTGTTATGATATTATTGATCCTATGTAATGGATACAAAGATCTAAGGGTGGACAACTGAATTGTAAAACAAGTATTTTTGGAATGATTGATTGACAAGATTATCTTGCTGGTTCGTAGGGGTGGGTCATGTTTGTGTTGTAAACAAATATTCGGGGTATGTTTTGCTTTGTTGTGAATGATATGTTTTAGTTTCCTGCTTAGTTGGATCACAATGTTCTAGGATACATGCCTGATTAAATTATGTATCCTAGAACAAGTGGTGGAGTGTGCCAGTAAGAAAAATGGGCTCCTTAGCACTTAGTTCAACAAGTACCCTTGAAGAGTTTGGCCTTTGTTTCATTTGATTAATTCAGTGTCTTTGATTGATTGAGTCTTACTAGTGCTAAGCCCCAGGCCCAAACCCCTATTAGGTGTAAAACCTTAGTGGGTGTGGATTGGCAACTAAGGTGGGGCCCAAGTAGGGGCTAACTCCAGGGAGGGCCTAGTTTACATGTCTGGGAGAGCAGAGGCTTTTAGGCCACGTGGGTTTAAGTCTGCCTCTTTGTGATGATTCTAGGTCACGTGGGTGAGTCGCATGTGTGACTCACCCCTGATGCTGAAAAAGATATAAAAACCAGGGGTTGGCTGTCTGTTCTTTGGAGCTCTACCTGCAGCAGTGGTGGTGAGCGTGACTCTGGGCCAGCCCTTGTTCTGAGCTCCTGAGCTGAACCTAGATGTTGGTAACTATGAATTGTATTGGGTCTGTCTGTTGATATTTGTAATTTGTTTGTATTTTGTTCTGAAGTTCAGGATACTGGATTTTTCCCCTGAACTAAGTGAATGCTGTCTGTATGCTGGATTAAAGTAAACTTGTCAACCCCTTCACCTTGCTTTCCTTATTAAAGCAGATCAAAAGAACCTGTGCTGTTGGCAGCCTTCTGCGTGCTGGCTTACACCCCCACAGAAGCTGCTAGCTGGATTGTTGAAACAACCTGTCAGATGACTTAGTTTTACTGGGGTGTGGCTGCTGAACATGCTATAGCTTCTTGGAGACACAGGTGACAGTTGAGTGACAGCTGGACACCCAAGTTGAATGAGCAGCCCTGAAAAGGGCTTTGCAAACTATCACAACAGAGATGCTAATCCTCCCCGAACACCCCATACACCTGAGAAACAAGCATGTGGGTACTGGAAACAGACATCAAGACAAAATGTCAGCTTAGCAGAAGAGAGAAAAGATAATTAGGGTTTCGGTTCATCAGATCTCTGAACTCTAGGAACCAAAAGGAACTCAGGGATCAAAAAAGTTCAAGACACATAGGCTAATACATTTGACATGATACCTTAGGGTAAAATCAATGCAAGTTTAGACAATAAGGGAAAAGAAAGGGCATAAGCCTGAGGGCAAAAGTCCTTTGGTCCTTTTCTAAACTGTGAAGCTGTTTCCCCTGGGAAACTGATTCAGCTTTTGGAGCTGAAGGGCAAGAGATGAACCTATTACAGCTAAAAATCTGAATAAAATGAGGTGCAGATACCTGAATTTCCAGCATGAAACTGAAACGAAAAGGTTAAGACACTGAAAAATAGGGGAGGAATAGGATATTTCTTTTATTAAGTATTTTTAGAACACTTTAAGTGTTGTTTATTTTTCCATGACTAACAAATAAGCTGTTCTTTTTTCTTTTGAGAATAACATTTCTATATAAAGGTCATTTTCATTAACCTTAGATTTGTACCTTCCAGAGTCACTGCCCGAAGGCAATGCTGTTATTTACAATTTTTCTTAGTCCTATGCAAAACCAAACAGCCATCAGTGTGAGGCTAATATATGTTAAGTGCCTCAGGCGCATTCCAATTAAGTATTAACATAGGTTGGAAATTTTCCAAAACATTTAGTGAATATCACATTCAATCATTTTCATTAAAATTAATAGCAAATGTTAAAAAGTAATATACTAGGAGCTGAGAGAATAGCATTCTAAGCTCCAAGATGGCCACTTATGCTGTTAGAGAAAAGATTTTAGTGAAATCTTAGCTTTGCTCCTTGCTTTTTATGTGATTTTAAGAAGTGCACTTGGCCTCTGTGGACCTCAGTTTCCCCATCTGTAAAATATAAGAAAGGATGAACTGACTTTTATGATCTTTTTTTAGAAGTGGTAATGTAGAGAGTAGAAAGAATACTGAAACTGAAGTCAGAAGAACTGTGCTCAAATCTATCTGTGCTACTTATTACCTTGGACCAGTCAATTATATTCTCTGGGCCTCCTTTGTGATAGACACAGAGAGAGACAAAAAGACAGACACAGAGAGAGACAGAGAGAGATGAAGAGTTGGGGAGGCAGAAGCAATGTGAGGATTAATTTCATTAGAATACTCTCATACAGGGACTTCAGATGTTGATGAATATTTACAAGACAACTGAAATTAAGAGTTCTGGCATATGAACAAATGGAAAACTTCAAACTAAATAAATCCATGCTTAAATATATTTGCTAGAGACTCCATTTCAATGGGAGGGTTTGGAGAGTTTGTTGTAGAGAGATACAAGTGGAAAGAAAATTAAATGTTTAGGGAGCCCAAGGGTCTATTAATATATCTTTCAGAATTAAATCGATAAGAATGAAAAAAAAATAAGATATAGTTAAAGAAAATCTAGTTCAAATCCAAAGAATCATGTTATATGCAGCAGCTGAAAAAAACAAAACAAAACACAAAACCCTAAAGTTATCCCTGGAAAAAAACAACAAAAAATCTGTTCCCTTTATATTATTACAGAATTTATGAGCTTAAAGCTAAGAAAATATCTTCGGATTTACCCTTTATTAACCTGATAAGTTCTGATGTTTAATCATATTGTTTTGTAAGTGGATATCAGATAAAGTATTAAAAAGAAAAAGGAAGCAGTAAGATATGGAATCGGATTAAGTCAGTTCTGTTTGTAAGTTAAGACTACATGATTCTGAACATTTTTGGACTTGTAAAACACTATAACTATTGTTTCAATTGTGTAACATTGCAGATACAGTTTTTATAAGAGGCGTGACCTTGGAAGCAGAAAGACACTGGTTTATAATCTTTCTCTGAGAAGGCTGTATAACCCTGGGAAAGTTGTTAATCTCCCAATGCCCCCAGACAACTCTCTAGACCTTTATTGCAACTAAACTGAATATCTGTATTTACTACAGGAGGTTAGCCACACTGCTGAATAAAATCACTGTGCTAGAGTCCATTCTACCCCTTGCCTCCCTGTCTGTATTTAACATGAGGATTTGTCATTTGCCAATCCATGAAATAAATTGACATATAAGTCTACTCACCAGTTCGTATTTTGCTAGGTATTAGCAGGTGCTAGGTTTTGTAGCTTTCAGTGATATGTTGTAGTTTTTGTCATTTCCTTGAAAAATCTGCATTGATCACTAAGTCTTTGCTTTTTTTTTATTGGGGCAAGACAGGGCAATTGGGGTTAAGTGACTTGCCCAAGGTCTCACAGCTAGTAAGTGTGTCAAGTGTCTGAGGTCTGATTTGAACTCAGGTCCTCCTGATTCCAGGGCCAGTGTTCTACTCATTGTGCCACCTACCTACCCAGTCTTTGCTTCTTAAAGATAACCTAATCTATCCATAACCACAATGCCTTCCACTCTCTGTGTCCTGTGCCACAAACAACCCACATGACTTAACTATTTGTTTAATGATTCTTTTTAAACATATAGGTGGCAAAATTCAAGTAAATATCACCCATCTGGGGTCCTTTGATTCCATTTTTGGATCTTGGATATTTCCTGATCTTCAACTGTTTTCCATTATATTCGATAATGCAATGGTATATTTAAAGGACACATTTAGGATTTATCAGAACCAAAAGTTTCCATTATTGTTTACTGTTACTTTTAGCTGTGCTGTCCCCCACTTCCCCCAATCTTTTTTGAGTTAAGTAGCATACCAGATGTGTCAAACTGCATTTTGCCTAATTTGGTCTGTTAAACAATATCAAGGAAGTTGAAACCAACCCACATCTTGGATGAAAAAAATGCTTCATTGCTCTTGTGAAAAAGTACACAATTGAAAATTCAGTTCTCTCTCTAATATGGTGAGGATTCCGATGTTTAAGTTGAGTTGAATTCAGTAATTCTTGAACATCCTTCATTTTATCACCACTATCATAAATGGTATTGGAAATAAAAAAAAACAAATCAAAACAAAATTTACATTTTGATTAGTAGATTGCAAAATGCCTACATTCTTATTTCTGAAACTACACAGTTTATTTCAATCTTCCACACAATTGTTTTGAAGAAGAAAGAGGAAGGAGAGGAGGAGGAGAAGAAGGAGGAAGAGGAAGAAGAGAAAGAGAAGGAGGAGGAAAAGAAGGAGAAGGAAGAGAAGGGGAAGAGGAGGAGGAGGAGGAGAAGGAGGAAGGAGAAGAAGAAGAAGAAGAAGAAGAAGAAGAAGAAGAAGAAGAAGAAGAAGAAGAAGAAGAAGAAGAAGAAGAAGAAGAAGAAGAGAAGAAGAAGAAGGTGGCTTAATTTGTTTTACAACAGGAGACTACAGAACACCATATGCATGTTTCATATAGGCAGTATGGCCTAGAAGTCCAGGGCCTATAAATTCTTGGAAAAAAATTCAAACTCCAAAATGTCTTCTTCATACTCTGTTTACTCTTGGTATTGAAGACATTGATCAGAGAATTGAAAGCTTCTCATAGTTTTTTAATAGAAGAGCAGAGGCATGCATGATGAGTGCCTAGGGCACAGTAGAAATCTGTCCATTTCCATGTACAATGTCAGGGTTTTTGACAATGCTTTCCAATTAACTTTTGGAGAGTCCAGACAACAATAATACCAGCTGCTCACCCAACACTCTTCCACACATTTTCCTGAGCTAAATGACTTACATGACTGAATGTGCAGAGTAGTTTGACTAAGTTGGCATGTCATGAGCAGTAGGTAAAGTGTTTTGAAGCTGACTTTCTCTTTTATTGTGCCTCAGGATTTTAGGCCCACTCTTACCCTGTCCTGTTCTACAATGCTTGTAAATTTGGAATGGGAAATGAAAATTAATGATGAGTGTAATGGGTGCAGTACTGGATTATCTTTGAACCAGTACTTCAAAAGAAGAGGAAAATAGAAAGCCTCATTTTCTTTTCTTTTTTTATTGCTTTTTTGCATTTAATAGTATTTTATTTTTTTTTCCAATTACATGTAAAGATAGTTTTCAACATTCACTTTTATAAGATTTTGAGTTACAAATTTTTCCCCCTCCCTCCTTCTCCCTTCCTCTCCTCCCCCCAAAGCAAACTATCTGATATGAGCTATACATGTACAATCATATTAAACATATTTCCACATTAATCGTGTTGTGAGAGAAGAATCAACGCAAAAGGGAAAAACGTCGAGAAAGAAAAAGCAAAAACAAAAAGAAAAAGGGAAAACAATATGCTTCAATCTGTATTCAGACTTCATTGTGCTTTCTCTGGATGTGGGTAGCATTTTCCATCATAAGTCTTTTGGAATCATTAGATCATTGTGTAGGGGGAGGGGAGAGGGAGAAAAGGAGGGAGAAACATTTGAAACTTAAAACCTTATAAAAGTGAGTGTTGAAAACAAAGAAAAAAAAGAAAAAAGAAAGTCCTCTAATTGAATATTCATTTTTTTTCTCCTGAACGATCATACTCGATTTTACTGGTTCGGTGATTTTTGGTTGTAATCCTAACTCCTCTTACCTCCAGAATACTGTATTCCAAGCCCTTCAGTCCTTCAATGTAGAATCTGTTAAATCTTGTGTCACCCTGATCTTGGTTCCACAGTACTTGAATTGTGTCTTTCTGGATGCTTGCAGTATTTTCTTCTTGACCTGGGAGTTCTGGAATTTGGCTATAATATTTGTAGGCATTTTCATTTGGGGATCTCTATCAGAAGGTGATTGGTAGAATCATTCAATTTCTATTTTCCACTCTGGATTTATGATATTAGGGAATTTTTCCTTGATACTTTCTTGAAAGATGACATCTAGCCTTTTTTTTTTAAATCATAGCTTTCATGAAGTTCAATAATTCTTAAATTCTCTCTCCTGGATCTATTTTCCAGGTCAGTTTTTTCCAAAGTGATATCTCATACTTTTTCTATTTCTTCATTCTTTGGATATTGTTTTATTTCTTTCTTGAGGTCGCATGTAGTCATTAGCTTCCACTTGCCCAATTCTAATTTTTAAGGAATTATTTTCTTTAGTGAGCTTTTGTACCTCCATTTCCATTTGGCAAATTCTACTTTTTGTTTTGGAGGGGGGAAGGCAGGACAATTGGGGTTAAGTGACTTGCCCAAGGTCACACAGCCAGTAAGTGTGTCAAGTGTCTGAGGCCAGATTTGAACTCAGGTCCTCCTGACTCCAGGGCCAGTGCTCTACTCACTGTGCCACCTAGCTGTCCCTGCAAATTCTACTTTTTAAGGAGTTCTTCAGTAAAATTTTGTACCTCTTCTTCCATTTGGCCAATTCTGCTTTTTAAGGCATTCTTCTCTTCAGTGGCTTTTTGTTCTTCTTTTACTATTTGGCCAATTCTGGTTTTTAAGTTATTATTATCTTCAGTACTTTTTGTGCTTTCTTTATTAAGCTATTGACTCATTTTTTTTTGCAATTTTCTTGCATCATTGTATTGCTTTTCCCAAATTTTCCTATACTTCTTTTATTTGATTTTAAAATCCTTTTTCAGCAATTCAAGTAATTCTTTTTTAGCCTGAGACCAATTCATATTTTTCCTTTGAGACTTTGGATGTAGTTGTTTTGACTTTGTTGTCTTCTGCATTTGTGTTTTGGTCTTCCTAGTTGTCATAGTAACTTTCTATGGTCAGGTTGCGTTTTTGTTTTTTGCTCATTTCCCCAGATTATGTCTTGACTTTTAACTTTATGGAAAAGTTGGGCACTGCTTGTTGGGTGGAAGGGGCACTGTGCCAAGTTTCAGGTTTTTTGGTATAGCTATTTTCAGAGCTAGTTCTGGGGGTCTATAAGTTTTTAGTTCATCCAAAGTGGTGTGATCTAAGCAGTGATGTATTTACTACTCTCCTGGCCTATGTTTTGGTCTGTGACCATAAGCACCCTTTTTCTCCCTGGAACCATGACCAAGGTCCCTGTTTTCCTATGGCCACAAACTATGGGGTGCTCTTCCTTACCCTGGGATTGCTACCCAGATCCAATTATAGACAATGCAACAAAGTCCTGCACCCAATGCCACCCATGTAAGCTCCTTCTGTACAGTTGTCTTATCCAATTACCCTCTGTGGACAGAGTGATCCAGAAGCTGCTGCTTCTGATTTAGCTATCCTCAAGGCCCGATGCTATCTTAATTGGGTTTTATCAGACCTGGACTGTGCTCCACTCTCACCTCCATGTGGCAGGCCTTTGTTTTCAACCTTCTAAGCTGTCTTGGGCTGGAAAATTGTTTCACCCCATCCTTTTGTGGTTTCTGCCACTCTAGAATTCATTTTGATGTGTTATTTAAAGTTGTTTGGAGGGGAATTTTAGAGAGCTCAGGTGACTCTGTACCTTTTCTCCTCCAACCTGGCTCTGCCTCTGTATTGGACATTTTTAAACAAGGCTTCAAGAAGGTTTAATTATTCTACTGCTTCTACTTCCTCTCCATCCAAGTTTGAATTAAATCTCCTTTCAAGACAATTGTATGTGTTTTCTATCATAGCTGCTATTGCTTAATCTCAGTTTTACCAAAATAATAATTTTGAAAAGTTTAAATTTGCCCTGAATATATTTCAGGAAAGCAGTAAAGAAAATAAAATAAAAGAAGGGCTCCTCATCAACAGTTACAGCAATAACATTATAGATGTCCCAAGACTGGGGCCAACATCTGATTAATAAAAGTGGTTCACTTGTAAATCAGTGGTGAAGTGTCAGCTCCTTGAAAAGGCTGGAGGATTTATTCTGATGAAAGAATGGCAATAAAGATGCATTTACAACTGAAATGGGGATGGAAGTAATTAAGAGCTCTTTTTAAAACATAAGGATAAATGAAGGAGTTGAGGAAGGCTAGAATTTTAATAGGAAAAAATAAGCTGTATGCTATTTATCTTGTTGATTGGCTAACTTTTTTAATGAAAGCATTTTTTTTTTCAAAAAATGAAAGCATGATTGTCCCTAGATAGGTAAGCATTAATATACCCCAAATGATGCTACAATTTCTCTTAAAATTACACATTAAAGGCCTGTTGTTCAAAACGATACCTATAAAAGAAACACTTTAAAAGTTAAAAGATCACAGTGGACATTCCCTTTAATTTGACTGGAATGTATGTTTTTTAATTGCAGAATTTTTCAGTGTGTCTGCGTGTATCTATGCATATGCATGCATATATGTGTGTGTATGTTTATAATATATGTCTAATATTATATATATGTTTATACGTATGTGTTATCTATATGTTTATATATGTGCGTGCATGTAATCTTCTCAAAATATATTTTAATGAAGAAACACTGATGTAGTCAAGGAAGGTATGTAGAGACAACATTTTAATATTCAGCTACTAGGCCTTTTGAATGATCTATTTTGTTAATGGTCTCATGTATCCTTCAAGGTTCAGCTCAAATTCAGTCTTCTCTGTGATTCCATTTGCATATAGAAACTTATGGTCCACAGTGACATTTCTATCATGTACTTCTATAGAAGTCTTTTTAAGCTGAGAGCACATCTTATATGATTAAAGCCTATGCAATAATTTTTTCCCACCTATCATCCTTGATAAATCCCTGTACACTCTGTCTTCTTACTATCTCTTCTAGCTGTTCAACATTTGTCAATCAACAGACATTTTAAGAAGCTTACTATGTGCCAGGCAACATAGTAGGCATTATACAAAGATAAAAATAAAAAGTAAAAAAGAATCTCTGTCCTTAAAAAGCAGATTCTATTAGGGGAAACAACATGCACATGTTAAGCATTTCACACTCACATATGTTGGTATATATATTTTAGGCTAGATCCATTATTTCATTGATCTAGGAAGCTTCCAGTGAGGAAGCTACTCCTACAAAACATACAATCAGAGGAAGACAACAAGGTCAAGGCTCCTACAGCCAAAGCCTCCATGAAAAATATGAAATGGTCTCAGGCCATGGAAGAGCTCAAAAAGGAGTTTGAAAATCAAGTAAGAGAATTAAAGGAAAAATTGGGAAAAGAAATGAGAGTGATATAAGAAAATCATGAAAAACCAGTCACCAGCTTGCTAAAGGAGACCCTCAAAATGCTGAAGAAAATCACACCTTTAAAAAAAGACTAACCCAAATGGCAAAAGAAGTCCAAAAAGCCAATGAGGAGAAGAATGTCTTAAAAAGCAGAATTGGCCAAATGGAAATGAAGGTCCAAAATCTCATCGAGGAAAATAATTCCTTAAAAATTAGAATGGAGCAAATGGAAGCTAATGATTCTTTGACAAATCATGAAATTATAAAACAAAACCAAAAGAATGAAAAAATAGAAGACAAGGTGTGAAATCTATTTTGCCCTACAGGAAAATAGAGGGGAGGGGATGGGAGAAGGGTGGTGATAGATGGGAGGGCAAATTGGGGGAAGGGGTGGTTGGGGTGCATGCTGCCTTGGGATGGGGAGAGGGGAGAGATGGGGAGGAAATTCAGAATTCAAAATCTTGTGGAAGTGAATGTTGAAACTGAAGATAAGAAATGAAGGATCCTAAGAATACAACTGACCTGGAAAATTGATCCAGGAGAGATAATTTTAAAAAAAATTATTAGTCTACCTGAAAACCATCATCAAAATGAGGGTGGACAGTATCTTTCAAGAAATTATCAAGGAAAACTTCTCTGATATTCTAGAACCAGAGGGTAAAATAGAAATTGAAAGAATTCATGGATCACCTCCTGAAAGAATTCCCAAAGGAAAACTGGAAATATTGTAGCCAGATTTCGGAGTTCCCAGGTCAAGGAGAATATATTGCAAACAGCCAGAAAAACCATTCAAGTATTGTGGAAATGCAATCAGGCTAAAACAAAATTTAGCAGCTTCTACACTAAGTAATTGAAGGGCTTGGAATATGATATTCCATAAGTCAAAGGAGGTAGGATTAAAACCAAGAATCACCTACCCAGCAAAACTGAGTTCAATACTTCAGAGGAAAAGTGGAATTTCAATGAAATAGAGAAGTTCCAAACATTCTTGATGAAAAGACCAGATCTGAATAGAAAATTTGACTTTCAAATACAAGAATCAAGGGAAACATGAAAAGGTAAATAGGAAAGAGAAGCGGTAAGTGACTTACTGAAGTTGAACTGTTTATATTTCTACATGGAAAGATGTTATTTGTAATTCATGAGACCTTTCTTCTCAGGATTAGGGTAGTTAGAGGGAATATGTATATGTGTGTGTGCATGTATATGTGTGCGTGTACATACGTATATTTATATATAGACACACATATATACATATATACACACCTGTGTATGGGCATGTGTATGTGTGTGCACATATATGTATGTATATATACATACATATATGTGTATATGTATACATATGTATGTGGGGAGAGAGAGAGAGAGAGAGAGAGAGAGAGAGAGAGACCACGGGCCGCGCATAGGGCAAGCTAAATATGAAGGGATGATATCTAAAAAATAAAATTAAGTGTTAAGAGGAATGTACTGGGAGAAAGAGGCAAGAAATTGCTTTTACAATGGAGAGGAAGAGGGGGGAGGTGAGAGGTAATAAGTGAGCCTTACTCTCGTAGGATTTGGCTTAAGGAGTGAATAACACACACTCAGTTGCGCAGGAAAATCTATCTTACCCTTAAGGAAAGCAAGGGAGAGGGGGATAAGGGTGGGGGGATAATAGAAGAGATGGCAGATTGGGGGAAGGGGTAATCAGAAGTAAACGCTTGTGGGGGGGACAGGTCAAGGGAGAGAATGGAATAAATGGAGGGCAGGACAGGATAGAGGGAAATGTGGTTAGTCTTTCACAACATGACTGTTATGGAAGTATTTTGCATGGCTACACATACATGACATATCAAATTGCTTGCTTTCTCAATGGGTGGAGAGGGTAGAAGGGAGACAATGTGGAACTCAAAGTTTTAGAAGTGAATGTTAAAACTTATTTTTGCATGCAACTGGGAATTAAGATGTACAGGCAACTGGGTCTAGTAATCTATCTCACCATACAGGAAAATAGAGGGGAGGAGAATGGGAGAAGGGGGGTGATAGAAAGGAAGGCAGATTGGGGGAAGCGGTGATTGGGGTGCATGCTTCCCTGGGGTGGGGGGAGGGGAGAGATGGGGAGAAAATTTGGAATTCAAAATCTTGTGGAAGTGAATGTTGAAAACTGAAAATAAGAAATGAAGGATCCTAAGAAGTGGAAGGCTTCCAAGATATGAGCAGCAATAGGGGGACAGCTAGAGCAAAAAATAGATATGGATTTTTCAGTGACCACCCTTGACATTACATAGTCTCCTACATGCAAAAAACAAATTTCTTGTTTATTTCCAAATTTATTAGACTTATCTATGGGTATCAATGTCTGGACTAGGTGATATAGTACACAAGTTGAGCCAGAATTGAGCAGGAGGAGTAGAGAGGGTTAAATTGTCTTTAGGAAATCTCCATACTCAGATAATTATCAACAACTTTTCTTAGAGGCAAAGTTCTGTTTTTAAGATCAACATTTCTTTTGAAAATAGATTTTTACTGATATATTTTATTTTTACATCACTTTGTCCGTTTGTTGAATATGAGATAACTAAAGACTATCCTTGTAGAGACATATAGAGAATGAGCAGTTGATGTAAGATTGGAGGTCAAGAGAAAAATTGTTTGTATATATAAATTTGAAGGAGGTAATCTGCATAGAGATGATAGTTGGAGCTGATAATACTACCAAGAAAACATGTAAAGAGAGAATAGAAAAAGGGTCTTGAGGATGACATTGGCACAGTATACCTGAGTTTCAACAAAGTATTAAGGAAAGTTACTCATGTTAAACTATACACAGTGAACCCATGTGAAGTAGATTTAGGTGAATTTGACAGGTTGAACAACTAAATCAAATGCATAACCAGTCGTTAGTGGATCAACAGTAAACTGGATGGAAGATTCTTAGTGTAACATTCCAGGGATCTACCTTTAACACTCTACTATTTAGTGTTTTTATAGATGTTTTGGATAATGGCATCGATGGATGCTTATCAAGTTTGCATATGACTTAAATGGGGAAGGGATGTCTAACATGATGAATGACAGGATGGCAATTCAAAACAATTTTTGACATATTAGGATGATGGACCAAACTAGGTTAAATTTAATAGCTATAAAAATAAATTCTTATGTTTGCATCAGAATAAATTGATGCACCATAGCAAGTTGAGTAGACAGTAATTTGTATGAGAAAGATATAGAAATTTTAGTGGACTTTCAGTAGGAGTCAACAATAGTAACCAAAACCTTCTCTTACATTGTAGTTGCATTAAGTGTAGCGTAGTGTAGTGGAAAGACTTATCAACTTAAACTCAAGAGATACTTGAATTCAAATCTAGGCTTCCCCACTTACTAGTTGTATGATCATCAGTGAGGCTCTAAGACCCGTTTTTTTTTCTCATTCTAAAATTTGTAATACTCTTGCCAACATGTCAGCATCATTTTGAGAATCAAATAAGAAAATGTGTAAAAAGCACTTTACAAACCTAAAAGCACTGTATAAATGGCAGTTCTTAGAGACATAAAGAGAATTATCATTTCCAGAAAAAGGTTGGTGATGGTACCATTACACTAGGCCTTTTTCATATCTCACCTCAAGTATTGTGTTAAGTCCTGACTGGCATATTTTAGGGAGTACATTTAATAAGCAATTTTACTTCCAGAGGAAGGTTACAAAGATATGTTGGTGACTGCGTTATTCAAAACAAGGACCAGTTAAAGAAATTATGGATTTTTGACCTGGAAAGGAGAAATTCTGGGTATATAATTAACTGTCTCTAAACATTTTAAGGGTTGTCATATAGAGGAAAGATTAGACTTGTACTCCTTAGTCTATGAAGGCAGAACTAGAAGCAATAGTCAAAAGTCACAGAAAGGTGCATTTTAACTTTTTGAAAAGAAAATCTTGCTAAAAATTTTAACTGTACAAAAGTGGAGTGGGTCATTTTGGGAAGTAGTTGATTCCTGTCATGACATCATTGGTCCTCTTCAAAAATGAAGCATGAACACCAACATGCAAGATCTTAAAATAGATTCAGTATGACCATTTTTCTAGAACATCACTGAGATATTTTCTGGTCAGATACGAGGTGGAATAGAAGACCTCTGGGGACTCATCTAACTTAGGGTCTGTGACACTGGATAACAGCTCTTCAAGAGGCATGGGAGGTAGAATTACCTTTTCAATGTTTCTAGAAATAAATCTTCTTCTTATTAAAAATGTCAGAATTAAAATTAATTTATTTCTGACATGCCCTTCCTCTCTCTTCTCATTTTCACCTTTTATTTATGGTAGTAAAGATTTCACTGATACAGAACACCAGCTGATGTTCACATTAGTTCACAACAATTGTTATTTTCACACAGCAATATATTTATACAACATGTATAGTTGACATTATATGAACCAAACTTTCTTGAGAGTTCAGTATGATCAAAATTAAGTAGTTACAAAATTCTTCTTAGAGAGATCATCGTGACTTCTCTTTGAGTGTTTTTGTTTTCGTTGGACTTCAACTGAAATTTTATTTGGTTACATGTATAGCTAAATTGTATCCATGCTGAGTGATAAAGACCTTTAATTTTCAGAACTACCTATATATAAATAGATTTTAAGGGTAATAGTTCAGAGACAGCTAGATCATTTCACTGGTTTATTTAAGATTAGTATTTACTATTTTGCATTTCTATTCAATTAATGAGAGGCAGTGTGATATAATGCATAAATGGATGTCCTTGGCATTAGTAAGACCTGAATGCAGGTCTATTACACAGATGAGCAGTGGGAACATGGGTAATTCACTTAGCTTCTCAGAGTTTCATGCTATTCTTTAAGACTGTAAGTTATAAAGACGTTGCTGATTTGCATTAGTGGAGGGAGTTTGGTTCAAACCAAAAAAAAAAAAAGAATTTCCATGTCCCAAAACTTCATCAACTAATGACCAAACCTTTTCAGCATGAGCCCTTCCGCAATTACCTAGTCTGACACTAAGATTCTAGACACACACTCTGTCACCAATAATGTTAACTAGAATTTAAATAGTGCTTTAAGGTTAGCAAAACACATTTATTTTTTTATTTGATTCTCATAGTAAATCTGAAAGATTGTTGCTATTATTATCTGAGATAGCATTCAAACTCTGGTCTTCCTAATTCAACTTCTCATGATTTATTTTCTATACAACCTTGCTGCCGTATTAGGATTGTATTTGAAGTCTTTCTGATTATTCTAGGCCCTGCCAGAGCTTATGCTCTATTGACCTAATCTTCAATTTCCCAGGGTCACCTCGGGAAGTTACTAGGTTGACTAAGTATTACCTTCAGTGAATATCTATTAAATACCTACTATGTATGAGACACATAATGTGAAAGAAGGAAGATTTTAAGAGAAAGTACATTCTTCAAAAAATGTTTCAGAAAAATTAAATGACTCTAAAGCTCTAGAGCATTCTCTGTTTTGACCTTTCAAAGATCTTGATAGAACACCATCAAACATTTTTTGTCTTGTTGTTGAATAGGCAAAAATAAATATTTCCAAAGAATTTTGAGCAGTTTATTCTAAAAACAAACTTAGAAAAATAATTCCAACCCTGTTTGAACTTGTTACATTTCATATTTTATATCTAAATGAGCTGTCACAAATTATAAAAAAAAACAAACCAAATGAAAAATAGGTGAAAGCTGACCCCAGGATATTTTGCTTAGATAGATATCTCCTTCCCCTACTTCATTCTACCTTAAAATATTACTGGGGCTCCCTGCCTACCTCTCTACAAATTTAAGAACTCTAGTTTTGGGGGGCTAAATGCAAGACTATCTCATTAATCCTTGCTATCTTTCAAAGAGATTATAAAAACCTTTTGTTCTTTAGGACAAACAACATGTATATTGTATATGAAATATTTATATAGGGATAAAAACCTTTTCAGTATGAACACTTCCACAACTAATACTAATGAAACAATGTGAAAGGGTATATATTTTCACAGGACAATAAATATTTTCAATACTGTAATTATTACTCTTACTGTTAAAAATTCTAAAATTACATATCCTTAAACCTTACTTTCTCTTGATGTGGCTGATGTCTGCTCAGCAACAATGAGAGCCTTGCCTAAATCTAAATCTGCCCAGTAACAGGGGCTCTACCTGTTAAAAAGACACACCTGCTTCCCATTTCCTGCCTCTTCTTCCTTGTGGTTAAAATTACCCAACACACCTCCTTTTTACCCCTGGGATTAACTGTCCATGCAAGAGCATATCCCACTCCTGCCCAAGATTTGTATATAAAAGCAAACCTTTCTCTTTTTCCAAGCTGCTGGTGCCTGTAAGGGCTAGCCCATTGCTTTTGTGTCAATAAAGCCCTCTTGACTGGGAGAATATATGCCTCTTGAATTCTTTCCAGACAACCCAGCTCCTGAACCTCATCATCCTCTTCACTGTCAACTCTAATTTTCATAGAATCACAGGTTTAAGTCCTCTTCCTAGAGTCATACCCAATAATTCCTTTTGTTGACAAAATTTGTAGAACTCTTTATGTGAAAATGAAAAGAACAGACAGAAACTCTTCAGTACTAGATGCCATTTAAAAATACCATTTTAAGCCTTTCAAAGTACTTCTACATCTATTATTTAATTTGATCCTCATAATAACCCAGTGACACAGGAATATGAGGAAGGTAAAAGTATAATAATTTTCCCAAGGTGACATTGTAAATTTGTAGCAGAGTGAAGGCCAGAAACTTTGTTTTTCAACTCCTTCCCCAATATTAGTTTAACATATTATATGACACTGCTTTTAGTGTCATAGTTAGATAAAAGAAAAAAGTGTGGTCTTTTTCTTTACTTCTACTTCTAAGACCTACATCTCTGCTTAATTTCACTTATCTGTTCTGATTTTGGTACTTGGTAATACATTTAGCATTTAGGTGGCTAAGTGGATAAAATGCTAGGCCTTTTCCTGAGTTCAAATCTGGCTTCAGGCACTTACTAGCAGTGTGATCCTGGATAAGTCAAAACCCCAATTGCCTCAGTTTCCTCATCTATAAAACAAGCAGGAGAAGGAAATCACAAACCTCTCCAGTATTTTTGCCAAGAAAACACCAAATAGGGTAATAAAGAGTCAGACACAATTGAAAATGACTGAACAACAACAAATATAATCCAAGCAAGAAATTATTTGGTTATAAGCTTTGTTTTATCTGATTTATTGCAAGATCTTATAGTATTAGATTTTTGTATCTATATCAGGAATTTTCCCCATTCATCAGAATGATACAGATAATGGGGAATAACAACTAGAACTGTGATTTCATTGATACTGGAAAATCCCTGATGAGGAAATGTAAGTCAAGACCTTTTCTGAGAAAATTGCCTAGGGCATTGAAAGGTTACCACAAGAATCTGCAGTCTTGAGGCCACATGTGGCTCTCTAGGTCCTCAAGTGCAGCCCTTTGACTAAATCCAGACTTCACAAAACAAATCCCCCTCTAGGTCCTCCAGTGAGGCCCTTTGCCTGAGTCCTTTTAATAAAAGGATTTGTTCTGTGAAGTTTGGATTCAGTCAAAGGACCACACTATGCTATTGAAGGAGATAAAAAAAAAAACAAAAACAAAAACACAAAAACAAACAAAAATAATATAAAGTTTACATGTGCCAAAAGCTCTCTGGATATTTTTGGTCCTTAGATTACACAGAAAAATATTATAGTGTGAAATCTTGAAATTATGAATCCTGATAAGCATTCAAGTTTGGTAATTAGATACTCCCCCTGTTTCCCTATTCTGTATTTTTGTACTAGACTGCTACTCTCTCTGGGACATTTCCATTTATTCCTTAAAATGCAAGGCTTTCAATTTGCCATTACATACTTTATACATATGAATCTATATGCAAAGAGGAGATATGTGATTGCATATTTGCTGTATCAGTTTAATAGGAGTAGAAATATGGGCAGTAGGGGAAATGAAATTAGGATGAGTGAACAGTGGCCAATCAACACAAAAAGGGTTATCACTCCTGACATTTCAAGTACATAGACTCAAAGGGCCACTAATTAATACCTGAAAATAAAATTTTACAATCCGCTAGAAGGATATTAAACTTTAATGAAAGGAAGTGTCACACAGTCTAAAGTACCAGGGGCCTTGTGACCCAAAACAAGACGACTGCCATTATCCCAATATTGCACTTTATACAATTAGTAGGAATACCAATTAGTTCCTGGAAATAGCAAATCAGGTGTACTTTCAGCTTTTGAACATCAGCATGAATAAGACATGAAAAGAAATGACAAGCTACAGCATAAGGCTATGTTGAAATAGAAAATAGTCATAGGCATAAAGCCATTGTTTTCTATTTTGTAAAACCAAAACAGTCAAAATTGAAATATTTTGTTGAGTTAAAGACTAAATCTTGCTAGTCTTCATTCCAATAATTCTAGGGCTTCCTTATTGTATAAATCTGGGCTTACTTTTATAAAATGATATTCAATTTCCATTTTGTGGGTTTGTCTTCCTCTTACAAATCTGCAATACTGATGTCAACAGTGACCTTGTTACACTGAAAACCTAGAATAATGGTAAGAGACAATAAAAACTTTTGGGCTGAAAATTTTTGAATTGAGTTATGTGGGACTAAAAAGATAAATTTAAATTCCTTAGAAAGCCTGCTGAGTCATTAGAAAACTCTCATATGTTTGGTTGTGATATCATGAATGTGACATATTATATCTGGATAACCTATTTATTCAGAGAAATTAAAACCTTCATGAATGTTATAATACTAGTAATAGTAAAAATATTTGTTTATATATAGGGATTTATAGTTACCAATTGCTTTTATGTGCATTTTCTCATTAGATCTTCAACAATTCTGTGAGGTAGATAGCCAAAGCATTGCCCATTTTATACTTGAGGAATGAAGTACCAAAAGGTTAAATGACTTAACCAGTGTCATGTAGCTAGCAGATGGCAGGCTCAGCATTTGAACCCAGGTCTTCTACCTCCAAGTCAGTGCCCTTTCCATTAAACCATGCAACATGAGATAGAAGTGTTATGAAACTATCTCAGGACAGCACAGAAGTAAGCTGGGATTCTTGAAGACTATGCCAGTGGACTATAAGCTCTAATAGGTCATGCCAAAATTGAAAAGCTTTAAGTACAAGAATTAATTTACTAAATTGGTAAATTGGTAAATCATAAGCCAGAAGGGTAGTGATGATTTTTTGACCACCATAGCTTATGCTGTTTAATAAGTTTCTGAGGTTTTTGATCCACAAATAATCATAAAATCATGGGTATTAAAACCACCAAGTAAATAACTTCATTGTAGCTCCATGAAGTGGGTAGCTACATGTCCATTTAGTAATGAACCTGGTAATGTAATCCAGATGACATAACTCAATTCCCTCTTCTATGCTCCCCCACCCCCATCTTCAACACACACCCACACACACACACACCCACCCACACAAACACACACACACACACACAAAAACAAACAAACAAAAATAATATAAAGTTTACATGTGCCAAAAGCTCTCTGAATATTTTAGGTCCTTAGATTACACAGAAAGAATATTATAGTGTGAAATCTTGAAATTATGAATCCTGATAAGCATTCACACAACATGAAGCAACAAACACAGACTGCCTAGCTAAATAAAGGAAAGAAAAGTAAAGGGAACAATTGGACTTATAGAGTGTCTTTGGTCTAAGGTAAACGTGATTAGACACTAAGTTAATAAGTGAATAGACATCCATTCTACCAACCCCAGTGCTATTCATAGTAGAGAGCCAGACTGGAGATTTGCACATCTTCTTCAGTATTGAAGATGTAGTTCATTTGGGCTTGTAGTTCATTAGTTGAATTGAATTCATTTACTATAGTTAGGTATTGTCTCACTACTGTCTTGCTCATGCTCAGTATCTGCTCTCTGATAATCAGTTTTCTTGTCATTTCTAATGAAGTGATCATCTTCCTTGGCAACAAAAACAGGAACACAGTAAGATCAGTGGCTCTTTCTTATTTCTTTTGCCAGCTGTCATTGTCCCATTTATCCCAAGCAATGGCCTTTTACCTTCTTGACCTTCTCCTTTTCTACAATATAGTTAAAAGTTAAAGAAACTCATTTTCTTATTTTCCTTGGCTTCTCTTTCCAGCTTTAGCTTATTCTGAGTTTTAGCTCTTGAAAGAGTACTTTTAAAAAGACCGGGTCATGCTCTTTGTGGCCATAGGCTTACCAGTGTTGGTTTCTTAGGTATCTAAAGCTGTTTGTAAACCCGGTCTTCTTGGTTTTAAGGTGAGCTCTCTAGGCCACAGAGGAACAGTGGCCAAATAGCAGCTTTGGAACTTCTTTAAAAATACACCATATATAATAGGTACATTAAACTGAAGCTGTCTTCATGTAGCTCACAAGTCCACTGTTAAAAAGATACAGAGAGTGTTTGTGCAATGTAAATTCAGTAGAGACCTTTTCTTTTTCTTTCCTTCTTTGGGGTGTTGCTGAACTACAGAGAAAATGCAAGACTAGGACAAGGACTTGAAAAATTATCAATTACATTTTCTCATTAGCTATATTTGGTTCCTTAATTGGCCTTTTTGACTGCCTAATTTCAAGTGATAATTAGTTGTGGCACTAGCCCATTCCTGTATCAATGTTATCTCTTAATTAATTCAAGAAATTGACTTAACATTTTTTCTCCATCTTCAGATACAGAAGTAATTTGTGAATTACCATTAGTTAGGCAGAACATTCAGCATCACTTTGAAAAATGACAATAAGAAAGTCTAATCACATGGGCCTAAACCAAGTAGGCTATGAGCAGCTTTCTAGGAGGCCACCCTTTCAGCCTTCCTCAACAGTATGAAATAACCAAGGTAGGTGCTTTGGGGTTTATAACTGATGGTCTACAAAGAAGTCAAAATAGATGGTATATATGATACTTCATATATATTATATTTATAAATATTCTTATATCTATTTTATATATAATATTTATATATGTATGTATTTATAAATATATAAAACATATAAAAATGAGGTTTCATGCTTGGAGAGAATTTCTAGAGCCCAAGGAAATAATAACAAATAACAATAGCAATAATTGTAATTTTTACTTAAATGATTCCCTTCCTAAAACTTTAAAAAATGGTTTTCATTTGATGTTCATATTCATTTTCTTAGCCTTGCATAAAGTGCAGAAGCTATTAGAATCATACAGTCTTAAAGAACAGGTGGGGCAGGGGCCCTTAGAGAGTGTCTGGTCATACCTCATTTGACAGATGGGGAGACTAAAGCAAAGAAAGATTTGTTTTGTTTTAGTTTGGTTTTTTGTTTGTTATTGTTTTGTTTTGCTTTTAATTGATTTTGTTAAATGCCTTTTTGTAAGCTAAGTGTACTTTCTGCCTAGTAAAAGCAAATATGTTTATAGAGGCTTGCAAGCTACGGTCTGTAGATGATTTTGACTCATAAAATATCTACATTGTGTGATAAGTAACTGGGAGTCCAGGTGTAATGCTCCATATGTAAAGTCCATGGGTAGGCGCTATATGTACATCATACGCATGCTGATTTTCTAAGGAAAGACTGGAGGATGAACATAGTAGGGCCAACATTATAGCTTTTAGATAGGAAGGGAGAATAAGGACATGTTTTCTACAGGATTTGTGTAGGCTAAAGAGAAAGCACAATTATTAATAGATGTTAGAGTAGAAAGCAAGATTATTTAAACAATCAATGATCTTGTTTTTAGGTAGAAGTCACAGTCATCATTTGGGGAAGTAACTCTTATAGAGTAAGGGCCAACCATTCCTACTAGGTGCAAATCAATTGCCACACAAAAGGCAAGCTGAAGCAATCATGTACCCTGAAGGAAAGAATGGAGGAAGCAAGTGCTAGACAAGACTAACTACCACTATTCTCTTGGCCACTATCTCCCCTCAGTCTCTGATGGAGATGGCTCCAGACTCTGGAACCAAAAGCCTTGGGAGTAGCAATGCCCCCTAAATCACCAAATTTGTTTCCAGTCTCAGTAGTCAGAGGGGGAGAAATCATCATCAGGAACAAATGCTGACCAACAAGCATATAAGTAAAGGAACCCTGGAAATGGCAGCACCTCCCATAACATGGGCCCTGCTTTTGCCCATCTCTCATAGCCATCATCTAGGGGAGTGATTCCTGTGGAGAAGGAGGGGCCAACTCCAACCAACTTGCGTAGGCAAGCCAGATTGTTGAAGCAGCAAGGAACTCTAAGGGAGAGATGAGAAGCAGTATGTGCCAGCAAGTGAAACCATTAACACCACCACTACCCCCATTTTGCCCTTCATCTCACCTCAGATCCTGATAGAGGTAGCCCAGAATACTGAACCCAATAGTTTAGAATTACATTGCTTCAAACCCAGAGACCTTGGTCATTGTTGTGGGAAGCAGCTCCTGTGGAGAAGCAACCTGACAACTGCTCCTGCAGGTGCTACAGTCACAGTTATTGAAGGCCCAGAAAAGAAGGTTTTTGCTTACAAAGCCCAATGGCACAACATCAGACTGATATGATTTTGTCAGTGGAAATGATGCTGTTTAGGGGTGCTGGGACCCCAAAATGTCAAGGTACAGGGAGGTATTACCTGGAATGAATTCACACACTCAGATGTTGTCTTCTAGTCAAGTGGCAAAGTTTATTGTAACGCTGATAAAGCTAGCAAAGTTCCTTAGGGAACTTGCAAACTGACAGAAGTGATATTACAGATTTTATGGAAAAAGGGACAGGGAAAAGAACGCATGGGAAAATTCAGGGAGTCAACAGAGATAGCTTTGTTGATACCAGATGTTGGGGGAGAAGGGACAAGATAGTTCTGTTCCAGGCTCCAGAGACAGAATCCTTGGGCAGGCAACCTATGCTTGCACTGATAGCCTTTATCTAAGGAATTACAGGGTCAGGTCTGTATGTTCCTGCAACAAGAAAGGAATTTCCTACAGGGGCCCACTGAGATACTGAGTTGCTTCCAGAGGCATGGTCTTTGCCTTTTGGGGTCCAGGTTCCATCATCCCATCAGATATTAAGGGATTGGGAATAGCTTTCTGTAAAATTTTAAGAAGAGGCATTAACTGCTGCTTTGCCACTATTCTCTAGCACCATGGTATTTTTTCCATCTGAATTGCAGCTGAAATTTTATATGCATGTGATCTGCCTCATTATAATGTAGGTGCCTTGAGTGCAGGGACTGCCTTACTCTTCACTTTATAACTCAAGTGCTTAGCACAGTGCTTTTTGCTTATAGCAAGTGCTTAATAAGTGCTTTATTCATTCATTTAGTGATGGAGGTGCTATAATACAAGAAAGGATAATATTAGTTCACCAGAGGCATTTAATATAGCTACATAATTTACGTTTTTCTTCATATATTTTTAAAATTTCCCTTTGAAGAGCAAAACTGTTGGGACATAGTGTTCTGTTCTCAGGAGAAATGTATCTTCTGCACTTCACGTCCCTTCCAAATGGCATGAGATTATTTGTTACTATGAAACTCCTCATCTAATTTTATGAGGAAAAAAAAAGATTTCAAAAATTAGTCCAAACAATAGTCAGCTTGAACTTTAATGTCACAGAATTTGATTCCAGTTAATATAATGAACAAGGAGGAGAAAAAATAGTTTGTTTTCATCTCTAGTGCTTTTCTGTCTTATTTTGCAAAAGCTCTTGATCCCTGATGCTATTGCTAACGCAGGGGTTCAACCAAATCTGACTTTAACCAAATCCTTGCGTCTCAATTCTGTCCGAAGAGATATTTAAATAATTTAATGTGATGGTATTTTTTTCCTTCTTGTTTCCTTTCATTAATAGTCCATATAATTTCTGCCCTTTCCAGAAAGAGGATGAGCTCTTCTCAATGACTTCGATGTGAAGGAAAGTGATATGAAATTAGTGGACTAACAGCCTGTAAGATTAGCCAGATCTCTCTATTCACATAATTAGAACTAATTGAATTAGTCCCACTCCTAGCAAAGAAGTAAAATCAATATTATAATTAAAATTGCATTTCTGTATAATTGGATTTCCAAATGAAACCTCAAAAAGGAGTAAAAGTGTTTCTTATTTTGGAGAAGTAATTAATGTTTGTATTAAGTTTATATCTTTAAAATAATCCTAAAGGAATTTATGGTAATATCTTCAGTTTCATTAGCTAAACTTGATTGCAGGAATCTCTATAATCCTTAAAGTGATAGTTCTTTTAAAAAGGAGAGTTTCCTACCTAGCATAAGTGATGGGGTCTATCTAATTGCTACATTGAACAAGTTAACCTCCTTCACATGTTTCATTCCTTTGAGGAATGTTCAGTTGTCTTTATTGCTTATAACAAGTCATTTTCCCAAGACATTATCTGAAAATATCCCATATTTTGAGCAGAAAGAGAACAGTTTTCTGCATAGTCAAGCATTATCCATAGTCAGCTGAGAACTGGAGTATGCCATAACCCTAAGAAGGCATTGTCCAGTAACAAGAATGCTATACTTAGAGAACTTGGAGTCATGAGACCTGAGTTCAAATCCCTCTTGTGCCATTCAATTCTTCTTTGATGCTAGTAAATCAAGGGGTTGGACTAGATGACTTCCTAAGTCCCTTACAGATATAGAAGTATAATCTCATAATCCCAGTGACACCACTCAAGAAAAATCTGTCTTTTCACTGTTTTTATTGCTATTCAAAAGTGTCATCAATTTATTAAATTCAACAAGTGTTCACTGAACATCTCTTATATCCCATCATACTGTAGGTTAGAAAATAAGATATAAACAACCTATTCCATCAAATAATTTACAGATGAACAAGATGTCACTTTTCTCCCCTTAGATTGCCATTTTGTGATTTTATGGTTGTAGGTAAGCAAGCAAGCAATTAAGCAATACCTACTTATTCTGGGGTTAAGAACTACTTCCACTGATACAGACTGGCAATTTATTTGTATGTTATGCTCTTAGTTGCCTAATATATAAATATAAATAAATAAAGGGTATTGATATCACAAACCTGTTAAGGGCCAGATGAGTAGAATAAATGAAAAGTATGATAAAAAGGAGAAATCATGGTGGATCACAATGTTCTGGGGAAGTTTCACAGAGAGTTTGAGACTTGAACTTAATGAAAGATGGAGCATATTTTGATGCAGGTTTTCAAGGAGGAAAGGGAAAAATATGAACAAAAGACACTGAGTGCCAAACATGTTCAAATAATTTTAAGTTACACTTTTCAGTGATCTTAAATTCTCTTATAAGTTAGCTTGGTGCTCAGTAGTGAAATGTTAAAATGGATCTGTGACCTAGCTGATGCTGAAATTCCTTCCAACAATGCAGATGGCAGTCAATCCTTGCTTGTCTAAACCACACAACTCTTATTTGTGTGCTCCTAGAAGTTCCCCACAGTGAGTTGACCCAAACTTTTAGAGGTATTCCTCACTTTCTCCTGACATGGAAAATATACCAGTAGAAAACTTTAGCTACCTATTTGTCATTGTGTGCTCTTGTCATGTGACCACTACATCTTCTGTTTCTTCTATAACTTTCTTTGATACTATCTTTTGCTCCTCTTCTTCAGAGTTAGGTTATATGATGCAGCCTTCTCATAGTAACCACGTATCTTGCTATTACCCTCACACAATACACATCTTGCTGATGATGGTGAAACCTTTTTTATTAAAAAGATAGACCTTTGTTATTAAGGGAAGATTAGGATCAGTTAAAGTACTTTGCAATTTCCTGAAAGAAATCTCACCTATTTTCCTCCTTTTTTCCCTAACCTTTGGCCCAGTTTATTGTCAGTAAATATTGTCTGTCCTTGAAAGACATAGTGTTAGATAACCTCTATTGGGTATCCATGCAGATGCATTTTTTCTGGCTATCAAATGCTTTCCTCCCTCATCTCTGCCTCCTCGCTTCCCTGGCTTCCTTCATGGCCCAATTGAAATCATTAAAAAATTAAAATTCTACAGAAAGCTGTTCCCAACCCCTTTTAATTCTAGAGCCTTATCTCTGTTAATTATTTTCTATTTATCTTGTATACAGTTTGTAAATATTTGTTTGCTTTTTGTCTCTGTATTTGATTGTGGTCTCCTTTAAGGCAAGGACTATCTTTTGCCCTTTTTTGGGGAGGGGGGTTGGGGCTGTATCCCCAGCACTCAACACAGTGCTTAGAAAATAGTAGGCATTTAATAAATACTTATTAACTGACTGAGATGCATGCCAAAATCTTGGCAATAGACATTGTTTATCCATTTGGTCTTTCCTATTTGGGTGCATAGGCCAAAATCCATTCAATGATTACAGATCTCTTCCAGGAGGCTTTGAAATGTCTTGAAGCCTTATGAAATCACCACAGTCCCCAAATAGAAGTATCTGGAGGATCTCACTATCTAAAGGGAATCCCTCTCTTATCTGGAGTCAGTGATGGATATATTCAATTACAGTCATGGATACTTTTAACAAAGATGCATCTTCCTGTTTTGTACCTTTTCTAATGTTACTAGCAGAGGATGATTGAATAGAATTATTTATATTACTACATATTTCAAGTAATCTTGAGTGATCTTGAAATATTGGACATTTTGTTGTTTTAAAAAAAGGCCATAAGATGATGTTTTGTTGTCCAAGGTTTAGTCTATTTGTAATCAATAAAAATAGGAATAATGGGCTTCTCTGTTATTTATATCTGTCAGTCAATTGTGAAATGGTAAAGATATGTCCATGGTTGACTATCAGTTCTGAAACCCTTCTTATTCTCTACTAAAACCCTCATAATTGATGTCTTCACTTAATGTAACCTCAAAAAAGTTTCATAGAGATGTGAAAAGTCATAAAAACTCATTATCAGTAATTTTAAAAAAATCAATAAGATCTGGGATGTTGTTCATACTTCTGATAATCTTTCTCACCTTTAGATAATTTGTAAATAAATTCTTTGGTACTGTTACAATTGTACTGCATATGTACATATATGTGTATGTACATGCATATATTTGAATACATATATGTGTGTTGTGCATGATATCTAAATTATCTACTTTTCCTATCTCTGTTCTTTTGGTACAATTTCCAATTTCTCTGTAAACACCACAGGAACTGTGATTTTTGGTTGTATGTATGGAGGTTTCCATCTTTGATGGGAGAAAAAAAAGCATTGTGTTGTAATAATAGTTTCTTGTGAGCTTGTGGAAAGTTAGATTTAAAACCAATTTGCTGATTGAGTAGGGATATTCTGAGGTACAGAATTAAATTTCACTGTTTTCTGAAATTGTGTAGCAAATAAATGACTTGCAAAATTCTCATTTCTTAATAAGTATTTAATCCAGTAAGTCAAGTTTCTTCCTGGATATTTATGTCATTGAAATGTCTGAAGAAATTGTGCAATATGAATGTAATAGAATCTCATTGTTTTTTATGAAAAGATGAAAATGAAATATTCAGAGAAACTTGGGAATGCTTATATAAATAGATGCAGAATGAAACAGGAAGAACCAAGAGAGATATTTCATAACAATCATGCTGACATAAAGAAAAACACAGTCAAAAGACACTAGAGCTCTGATCATTGAAGTGGCCAATCTTGATTTCTGAAGGGGGCCAATAGATACAGGACAAATCATCTGTTATCAGATATGGTTAAAGTATTCATTTGTTTTTGTTACCAGGGAATGTTCTAAAGGTCGGGGAGTCATTTATTTATTAAAAAATAGAATATTAAAAAATAAAATTCCTTCATTGTATCTCCCCTTGCCTTCAAAAAAGGAAAGGTGGTGAATGTGAAGTGTGCTTAGCCCTAGGTCTCTAGATTTAATGAAATCTGCGTGCTCTCTTGCCCCTCTTCTTTTTCCCTCATTTAAAGCCCTTAAAGCTCACATTGGCCCTTATGTTACTTTCTTTTTAAATTTCTCATTAGCAATCCTCTACTTTAGCAATCCCTACCTATGGGGTATTTTCTCTTCCTCCTTCCCTTGGCTAGTTTTGTGTCATTTTTCCTGCGTTAGAATAGAAGATCCTTAAAGGCACAGCCCAAGACATGTCTTTCTTTTGCTTTTATTTTTTTTCCCATTATCTAGCATAGTGCCAAGCACATACACGTGTTTAAGAAGTGCTTTATCTATTTATCTATCTTAGTCATTGCCTCCAAAACCCTAGTTTGCACTAGATCTGAGACTCAGCTCTGGGATATAAGCTGCAATTTGTCCTTCTTCTTAACATGCCATTAGACCTTTCAGTGTGGATCTGGGAACTTTTCTCGACCTCATCAGAGCAACAGGCCCAAGTTCAGTCCCCCATATGAAAGACTACATGTTGCACCCATCCTCAGTATCTTAAGACCTCTAACTCCCTATGCTGATCTGAGCTAAAAAAATGATTGCTTTAATTTGTCCTTGAGTTGCTAATTGAGGTTCGGTCAGGTACGTTTTCTAAGTGTAGGATTTATGGGGCTAGAGAGGACTGGAAATATTTCTTCTTATTATTCTACCATCATAGCTAGTCTCCTCCACTTTCCTGCAAACAGATGGACATTTAAGATTCACTTTCCAGTGGAAAAGAGAAAAAATCTAAAGTGCCCTTCCTTAAAAATAATGTCAAAGTCTCATGACTGCTACAAATGGAAGAATTTCTATATGTAACTAATGTCATTGTGGTATGGTATAAGAATTCCTGGACTGGGAAGCAGTATACTTGGACGTTTTCTACTCACTTATCTTTTTAATTTTGGAAGGGCTATGGAGTAGCAGTGAATTACTGAAGGAACTGTGGATCGGTACAATAATTCTAGAAAAGTATTTGGAATTTTGGCGAAAATAACAGAAAGTGACTAACATATGCCACCTTTCGACCCCAGAGACCTAACCACTAAGATTATAGCCTACAGATGGTATTGACAACAGAAAGACCCACATGTGCAAAAATCTTCATAGCAGAATCATTTTGTGGTAACATAAGACTGAAATAACATTTGTGCCCAACTGTTGGGGAAATGATTGAACCAACTGATAGACCACTGTATTCGGAATTAATCATTGTATCATAGGATGATTAAAATAGCAAACATCACAACTACAAATCAGCCTGATCTTCTATCTTAGTTAGTTTATGGGTACCAACTACTTCTCTATCTTCAGTGACTAGAGAAATAGCCGACTCAATGGAGTAACCCATCCCCGATTTATACAATCAGCCAATAGATGTTTGTATTAGTTGGGTTCTTTCTGTATACATGAATTCTTTGTGAGTGTCCAGGTTTATTACTGAGGATGCTCTGTAATACAGGGCTTGATGCAGTCCAGCACAATCCTATATATGAAGAGAACATGTAGAGAAACTTAGGATCCTTGTTCCTTTACGTAGAATATCTGTCCACAGCATTCAGCAAGTACCTTTATTGAGTAGATATCTGCCTATGTTATACTTGATGGATGCTGATCATCAGAAGATTGTGTGGATGCATCTAATAAGGAAGTATATTCTCTTAACATGGAAAAGAGGGAATATGCTGGGGGAGATATTTAAGGTAGGAATTTCTTCTCTAGGTCAATGATGTTTGTAATTGGAAATAAAAACCCAACAAATATAACCAAATCTCATATGCTATAGATCTTTCAGTAAATTGTGGGCTGTAAAGATGTCTGTTATAGAAAATCAATGATCAAAGCCTGTCTGTTTCCATCTTGTATTTCATCAAGTATAGCCTAATATGTGTGGAATTATTTTCAAAAGGCGTTATAGGAGTAACAAAATGATAATTTTGGCTAGTAGTGGTTTATATATTTTTACCATTTTTTGTGTAATAACTGCACAAATTCTTTATAATCATTTTGGTTTTTTTCCTTTTTTTTCAGATATCTTGAAAATGTACCCTTTAGTGTATTCAAATTGTGGCACCCTCCAGGACAGATTTCTTCTGTATGTATTTGACTTGTTCCAAATATCTTCTCTCTGTTTCCCTTACACTTGTTTTTCCAGGAAGGCATAGTTTTTTGAAAGTTATTTTAAAATAAATTTTAAATGTGCTTACATCTGTTGTAATAGCTATACATACAGCACTTACCATTTTTATACTTTTATTGTTTAATGTTGACTTTGACCCTTCCTATAACAAGTCAGGAGTCTTATTGTTCAGAAACAACTGATTTAGAAATTACTCTTGCATTAGTAACTAGTGATTTCATGTCTGCTAAGATATAATTGATTTCATTTGTGTCTTTTATTATGTTGTTCAGTACTCATGAGATAGTTATGTCCATCACCATCTTACTCTCTTCTTGAAGAAAGTATTGATGATATAAGAGGTAGAAAAATGCTCTCAGGAGGTACAATGTTTACAAAAGATGAAATAGAAAAGTTCTGAAAATGAAAGAGGCTTTTATTTTCTAATCCTGAACCATATTTATCAGCCCCTTCCTTTTCCCCTATCACCTTCCCCTTTGTAGCAATCCCACCAAGTATATGCTGATTTGCCGAATTTCTGTACTTTTCTGTCCTTTGTAACAGATGCCAGAAAAAGGGGAAATCTTCATCATGGCCTTTTTGCTTACCTTCGTCATGAGCACTGAAAGGCAAAATCACCAAATGTCCCATGAAATTGTTTCGTATTGACTTTTGGGCTCACTATTCCAGCATTCCCTTTATTTACCTCTCTAAAGACAGCTCTGAGCCATCCTTCTGTTACACCACAACTTCTTCATGCTCTTTGGTTTCATTTATAACTAAAATTTCAATACTGATATTCAGTTCATTTTAAGTAGATTAACTTGTTGGTCATTAATTAATCAAGAATCTGAATTTAGACTATCTACAGTTGAACTAACATTTATAGAAGACCCTGAAGTTTTATGATTCTTAACCCTTTCCATCTTCTGTCCCATTTTCCCCTGCCATTTCATCACTTTCTCTAAGGAACTGAAAGGGGTAACACAAGACTGAGGGTCTATATTATCTTTATTTCATGGGTAATCTTGGACAAAGAATTCTTTCCCTGGTGATCAAATGACTGGGAATTAGTCTCTCCATATTTTGTTAGGCTGGCCTTTGGACAGTAGATAAGGCTATTGTGAGAACTGTATTAAAATTCTTTCCACCTTAGTGGAATCTACCAAACTTAAATTTGACAGTCATAGCTTTTAAGAATCCAGGGTCACTTCCATACTTTAATGAGTCATCAGAATCAGATTTCTACAGATATGTGCATATAACAGTCAGTCTAGAAAAGGCATTTAAAATAATGAGGCTGAATTTTTCCAGAGTTCATATCCTTTAAGAATGGGTTTAAATTCGTAGTGTGTACATATGCACACAAGTCAGAGTATGGCCTTGACGCAGCTACAGTTTTGTATTTGACTCCCACAGTAATACTTTTAGTTCTATTGTGTTTCAGGATCATGATTTCCTCCTTCATTTACAGAATTCATCTTGGAAATGTGTGTCATTGACGATAAGGTGAAAGGAAAAAGGAGAATGGATGATTCAGAACAAAAGTATTACCACTACTAAAAAATCAGGGCCAGTAACAAACGCATCACCACACCAATTTTTTTTTATTTGAATTGCTTATTCTACAGTAAATATTTGCATATTTATGTACTAAAATATTATGTGCTTACAGTTACAAAAATAGTCTTACAAATTTTTTTTCAAAAATCATTAGATCTATCAAAATGCATCTGACAATTTGCATTTGTTGAATATCACTATACAGGTATTACCTGCTATGTGTAAGACATTGTGCTAGACGATAAAATCTGAACATCTTTTATATTTCAAATACAATTCTATGCATTTGGAAACTTCTGCCACTTCTTCTATTTAACCATTTGTCAGATAGAATGGCAAATCAGAACAACTGCCATGCATGCCAGGCTTTAGGGGATGTTGTTACAGGGACTAGGCAGCTGTTCAGTTACTAGGGTCATAATGGGTAAGAGAAGAGGCGCTATCAAATAATCTGAGGTTCTACTATGTGCTTTGCCCTATACTGGTTATGAGGGAGATAGAGGGGAAAAAAGAGAGGCATTATTCCCACCCTTTGTTAATGTTAGTCATTCAGTCATGTCTAACTCTTAGTGACCCCATAGATAGAGCACACATCAATAATGTCCATGGAATTTTCTTGGCAAAGATACTGGAATGGTTTGCCATTTCCTCCTTCAGTGGATTAAGGCAAACAGAGGCTAAGTGACTTGCCCAGGATCACTCAGCTAATAAATGTCTGAGTCTGAATTTGAACTCAGGTTTTCCTGACTCCAGGCCCAGAACTCTATCCACTGAGCAATTAGCTGCCTCTATCCCTACCCTTAGGGAGCTTAAAACATAATGGAAGACATGAGTATCTATTTTCCTTTTCTATTCATACGAACACTTAAAAGAAATACAAAAGCAGGAACACACTAGCATAGACTTAATGGAGATGTCTACCTACATGATGCCCAACTATATTTCTACATTCCATGTAGCTCTCTCATACTCTGCCTTCTGAACTCTATTTTTATAAACCTTAGCTTTCTTAAGAGCTAACAGTATAAGGAAAGCCTCAGATGCCACCTCTTAGCAAAGAATTTTCTGATCTTTTTAGATGTTAACACCATGTCCTTCCTCACATTCTCTTACATTTGTTTATGTTCACCTATAGAAGGTAACCAGCACAAGTGAAGAATGCTACCGGTAGATTATAACCTCCTTAAGGAGAGATATAATTTTCAGTTTTGTCTTTGTATTGCCAATGACTCACATAATACTTAGCACATCTTAGGTGCTTAATAATTGTCAGCCACCAGTATGATAATGCATACAATAGGCTTATTAATCCTCCTACCATAACCATTCACAGAGAAGTGGTCTAGTGGAAAGAGCTCTGGATTTGAGATAAGGGAACTGAGCTTCAAATAGTGCCTTGATACATGTATGACTTTGGGCAAACCTCTCTAAGCCTCAGTTGCCATATCTGAAAAGTGAGTGGGCTTGATTATATTAGATGATCTTTCTAGCTTTGAATATGCTAACCTCTGATAATAACTGACTGATTAAAGACATGGATAGCCTTACTGTTTCCATGTGTATCCCACAGGCTGCATATTGCATTTTGTGATTTCTTTTGCATTTCAAGATTTTTATGCTCATCTTAACCATATTTCACTTAAATAATTGTTTCTTGTGGGATAGACTATATAGTCAATCTGTTCCAGGATTTTCATCCCTTAGGAATGAAATTAATTCATTTAGAAGGCCAAAATTACAATGCTGTATTTGACATGTAATTCCCCAAAACTGAGAGGTTGAGAAATATTTTGTTCTTTTCTTCCTCCTTGGCAAGAGAGTAATTGCTTCTCCATAGTTTACTCTTTGACTTTTATCTTGAATCATGTTTTCCTTGGCCACCATTCTCTTTCAAGCAATACTTTACCAATATGTCATATTTAGTGATTTATTGCCCTAATACATCATTAGAGTGACAGCTGGCTGTGATGATATATGGCTCCATATATCATCATAGCAATTTCTCATTTGGATTATATATTTCATGGACATTTGATTTTGCATTTTAAAAAATTTATGTGTGTACAGTTATATAAAACAGTCTTACAAATAGTTTTTTTTTTTAAATCAGATCTCTCAAAAATCAGTTTGGTCCACAAAATTTTTGTTAGTCTTACAGACATTTGGCAATTTCACTTTTTGTCAAACCTTTGTCTACCTTTCCCCATGTCATTCAGTTAAAGGAATATGATTATCTTTCCATAGGCAATATGCCGAAAGTTCTCTCCCAAAGCTGATTCTAGCTTGCCCTTGCTGTATTTCTGCCTATCAAAATACTCTCTATCCTTTAAGGCCCAATACAAATGTTATCTTCCTCTATACTAATTTCCCTTCTCTTTTATCCTCCGCACCTCCTTTGTGATCACCTCCTTCTTTGGAGCGCTTCTAGTCTTATGACTTCCACTCTAATTTGTATTACAATTTTTTTGTGAACATGTCCTACCTTGCCTAGTAGAATGCAAGTTTCTTGAGTTTAGGAAATGTATTTTACTCACATTACTCACCCTCAATGCCTACCACTCTGTGTACACAAAGAAAGAACTCTTGTGTTCCATCCCTGCTGTAAATAGATGGAAATCTGTGTGACTCTAGGAAAAAAAAAAACATTTTACCATTCTAAGTTTTTGCTTCCTTTGCTTTGAAATGGGGACAACAATAATTGTATCTACTGCCTTTTTGGATTGTTGTAAGGAAAATCTTTTATACATTATAAAAAACTCAACAAACATGTTATTATACATGTGACATACATATGCATATATAAAAATTTACATGTATACTTCTTTTCCAGTTAAAGTCAATAAAAATCATATATATGATATAAGAGAATAAAATATACATATGATATAATATGATGGATTATATAAATGAATAAAATGTTTGTTGAACTAGAAATCGATGAGACACTAACATGGTACATCACATAGTTCATTTTATCAAAAACCTGATTGAATTTCAGAGTAAATGAGACAATTGGACATGCTCTGAAATATTTGTAAAAAAAATATACAAACATGAGCCTTCAGGACAATTGTTATTATTATTATATCATCAATATTGTTAATATTGTGAATTGGATATTTTAGATCTTTACATTGTTATTTCATTTTCTTCTTCCATATTATTCTTTGTTGATAGGAACTTCTTTTTATATTTGCTAAGCTTTCTTCCTCTCAATCTTCAAATTTGACTTACAGGCCATGAGTTGGGTATTTCAAAACTGGAAATATAACTTCCACAATTTTTTAAAGCAATCAATACATGGGACAGGTACAGGGGCAAGGTGAACAAAGCAGGGCATGAAAATTATATAAGACATAGTCTGTGTCCTCCTGGAATTAATAATAAAATAGAATACAACAGCACATGCTTAAACAAGTGTGGTATAAAATGATTTATACTTATATAAGAAAGATGCAAACCAAATGTTTAGCAGTGTTCAACATGCTTTTTTATTTAGCCTAGCAATCCTTTTATTAATGCCATTTTTGGGGGGAAAATGTTTTGCATGGAAAAAACAATCTCAATTTAAAAAAATGAATTTATATATTTTCCTAACATAAATAGAAATTCCTAGGCAATTCTTTAAAACAAACAACCCCCCCCCAAAAAAAAAACCTTTTCCCTCTCTATGGTGTACATATGATCCTAAGGACATTCCATTCAGAAACCATATACTGTTAATATGATGGGCTAGAATAATGATATACATATTTAAGATATAACTGTAAAGCTTTCTATTCTTTCTTAACATCTGGTCAAAACTAAAAGGAAAGAGAAAGCCAAATAAATGATGTATTTGTTCTCATTAAGGTAGAAGTACTGAGAATGAATGCAAATAATGCCTCTTTGTACAAACCATGACTAAAATTAGTCATCATTTGATAAAATAGAATGTCTTTGGCTATTGCAACAATGATGATTTCCAGTGGGATGAGTGGCTTCACTAAAATATCTGGCCAGACCAACAATGCCCTATTTTTTTCTTTCCAGCTCTCTAGGCAGAACCAGATTATTGTACTGACTGTGTTCCTAAGCATATCAATTGCTTAAGAAATTGTCAATTAAATATTAAATCTAACAATCTATCACTGACATTTCCAAAACACGAGATTAATTTCCATGCATTTCTTCAAACTCTTTGTTTTCTCTTCTGAGAAACCAGAAGAAACAATTTAAAGTGTAATTAAGGAGAATACTAGACTCAGGACACTATAACCCACTGAAGTCAAAACATATGGCTTGCTTCTGAACCAGAGGTTCTTTGAAAACCTAATAAAATTGTCAGAAGAGGTGAACCGATGAGCATAATTTACTTGAATTTTATTTTAAATGCATTCTCATTTTATGTCTCCTGAAGTGGTTTTTTAGCACTTATTAAAAACTAAGGAAAGTATGTTATGCTGCATTTAGGCCTAACAGGAAAAAATAGTTGAACTCTAATCTTTAAACTTCTATTTCTTGCTAATTGTTAATGTTCTCTTTCCATGGTAAACTCAAATAACACTACATTTACTTTGCATATATTTTGTATTTATTTATCTCTGTGTTATTTTCCCTCAGTGTAATGTAAACTCCTTGAAGGTAAGGATTTGTTCATTTGTGTCTGTATGCCCAAGGATTAGGGCACATTTTGTCTTTTGTGGGACTGCTAAGTCCATCTGTGTGGTAGAAGTCCCTAATATGGCAATGTTCTGTAGCAATTCAAATGAGAACCTGCCATGAGTGAATTGATAGTAACTGAGGAGACAAAATCTGAAGTACACTGACAAGATAAGCATAATAAACCTGGTCAAAGATTGCTCAATGGGTACAAAAACCTTGAATGCAGATTTTGCATAGATTTTTATAGATTAAAAATTTTTATAGATTATATTAAAATATTTTATAGATTAAATTTTATAGATTAAATTAAAAGATTTTATAGATTAAATACAAAACAGGATAAGATTAGATAATCTGATTTCTTATTGGAATAGAGATTAGAGACTTTCTAAGATAGGAAGGGGAGGGCAAGTGAAATCTCTGAAATTAGTGATTTTCAGGAAAATGACAAAACGGAGGTTGTTCACAAAATGGAGTCAATATTCACAAGATGGAGCCAGTTTCTCCTCATAATTCTACCTTTTGATCCTTAGAGGAGGCTAGTTCCCATCCCCATGGATCACTATCTATAAGCCAAATATACAAGGTTTTAAATATGATTGTTATCAGGATCATGAACCAAAAGCTCACTAGGAAGCATCCTTTTGTATAACGTTGTACAACAGCTGGTATAGAGTCTAAGAATAATAATGATATATAAATCAAAGACAGCCTATTTACCTTTGGTGGCTAATATGCCATTTCCCTGCTCTAAGTGGGCCAGAAGAAAGGAGTCCACAAGGGGTCATGTGGTTTAGAGGGTTGCATTCTGCTATAACTGATTGGATTTCCTAAAGGCTTGCCATAACCTTAGCTGATTGATTAACGTAGGAACAAGATTGATTGATCATAGCACAGGCCCCCTCCTTGTGACCTTAGACTTTTTAAGGCCTAAAACTACAAGACTTTTTAAGATGATTTGTATCAAAGAGTTTACTTCAATTTGGAGGGAAGAGGTGAACTCACTTGTGCCTTGGTCTAGTTTCTCAGTCCCCAACCACCTGATCTAGTGCTGTGACCCCTACAAATTGAAGTAGGGATCAGAGACTCTTCATCTCTAGACCATATTTTTAATAATAAAAAATTATTGTTAACAAATAGTAAGTGGCCCCAAAATTGTTAAACTGATTTGTTAACACCCAATTTTAATAACAAAACATACAGTACATAATGGTTTTAAGGAGCCCTAGGTTTACAGAATTATGAAAATCACAAAACAAGTTGTGATAAGGGCTTAGTAAAAGCTGAAAAGTAAACCTGGGGAACATGTGATATTTCTTAATACTGATATGATGGCCATAGCAGCTTTACAAATATAACTTCACAGGGAGCAGATCTTTAACAGTTATATGCATGGGCGCATCTTGTTTTAATGGTGCAGCCTGAAGTGTTTTGTACTATTGGCTTTTTGAGCAACAAAGATGCTGATTGGAGCAGAAGAGGCAGGGGTGGTGGAAGGAGTGTAGGGAGTGGAGGAGGAGGAGGAAGGAGAACTGTAGGCTGCAGAGTCACAGGTGGGAGTATGGATGCTAATTCTCCAATAGTGGTTTGAGCTTTAGCAAGGTCCTCTGGAAGTTGAGTCCTCAAGGGACATGTTTTATGGCAATCCTGGCAAGAAGAACTCTCTGAGGCAGGGGTCTTCAGTGCTTCCTGGAGATTGTAGAATTCATTTTCCAGCTTTTCAACTTGCTGTCTAATCAGGCTGAGTTCCTGGAAGTAGAAAAAGGATGGAAATAGGAGGTCTTTCACTATCTCTAAATTCTGTATAATACTGCTACTGCAACACCAATAGAAAAACCACACCCTCTTTACTAAGAATTTCATTAGATTCTTCATGCTAGAAAATGTTTTGCTCCAGGATAATTTTGGATAACTTTGGCCACAACATGTGTTTGTGAGAGAGGCACCTATTATCCTTTCAGGTGGAGGTAGAGTTGGAGATGAAAAAGGAGAGGAATGAGGGGAGGGAGGAAGAAGAGATGGAATGGGATCAGAGGGACTAGCTTTTCTTTTTTTGATGAACATTTTGCTTCTGGCTCTCAACTTCCTTCTCTGGTATTTGTGCTTTGTCATTTTTTTCTGTGGGGAAATAGTATAAGAGGCCCAGGAGGTAACCAAAGTCTGGGCAATGTCCTCTCTAGACCATATTCTTTCATAGGACTTTGGATTGTATTCATATCTCCACTAGCTAGGGTGGCTTCTCTTTTCTAACATTTAAACCACTATCCTTCCAAGTTTCTGGTTAAATCCCAACCCCCCACCAACACTAGTGCTACGGTATGATTAAAGACTTGTAAGGTCAAATAGGTGACCCCACACATCCCAAACCAATTTGAGGGAAGAGAGGAACAAGTTTTACTGCCCAAAATAAAGAATTGTCCATAGGCTATTAGTCTCAGAGAACTTCTGAAGGGGAATATTTTGATTCCCTCAAAAGTTCAATTATTCTTTTAATGCAAATTTGTACTGAAAGTTGCATCATACTTGGTCCAGTTAGAGACATTAAAAGTAAGGTTGGCCAAAGAAATACACTAAGGGTTTTTTTTGTCTCTAATCTCATTAAGAGGGAATATTTTAGCACAGATAAAAAAATTTCCTTCAGTAATATCAGGAAAAGCAAAAATTAATCTTCACATCTTCAGATTTCTTAAATCTACAGTATCATTAAGACCTTGCTTCCTGGTGACACAGAAATGAAAACTCAAAAAGAAAGTGGCAACCTCAAGAGATAAAGTCCTAAATTTAATGGTATCAAGGGTCCTATTAAATATGAAAATAACTTGTTTGTTATAAAGTTGGGTTAGTGATGTTGGCCTTGGCTTATTATCTTCTATTTTCTTTCTAGGACATTAATGCAATAAGTGGCTAAAGCAAAGGGTATAAAAGCCCCTTTCAAAGGTGGTATTTTAGGATACCCGCAGTCAATATAATTTTCTGGTTGTAAGATTTTATTTCAGTTAATAGATAGTACTACCCATAGATCAGGGTCACTTTGGTGAATATGATGACAAATCCAGCATCCAGGGGGTCCAATTGCTCTAAAATGAGGCAAAGTATGCCCTATATCACCATGAAGTTTATTAATAGCATTAAGTCTTTTCCAATCATCCTGAGAGGAGTGGAATTCGGAAAGAGCTACCAGTAATAACATCAGACTTAAGCAACAACAAAGAAATGAACAAGATTTAAAACATGATGAATATGATTGTGAGGCATAAAACAAATGGTATTGTAAAAAGTATCCATTTTCCTATGGTTGATAGTTTTTTCATTTCCTAAATTAGCTTGGGAAGGCACCAGATGCTAGCATGATAGTAATGAGAATAAAGTAAAACAAAAAGATTTTTGGATATTGCTCTCACATGAAAATGTAAGGAGCAGGTTTTACATGGACACAGGGTATCCAAGAGTCGTATTCTCTGATCTTGATTGCAGTTGGTGGAGTCAGCAATACTTCCCAGTCAAGTTGAGTTCTGCTGGTCCACTGAAAGTCTTGATGCAGATCTTATCTCTAGGGTGAAAACCATGTACCGAAAAGGGCCCAGTCTGTATTGCAGCTCCCACATTGTGAAGTTACTTCAGTCTATTTTGAAGTTCCTATATATAAGAAGCAATAAAAGGATCTCTTCCCACTAATATAGTGGTGAGAAAAGTTTTGCACTTATAGGAGGATGACCGAAAAGCATTTCAAAAGGAGAAAAAATAATTCCCACCTTGCTTGGTTTTGTAGATTAAACAAAGTGAAAGGGAGCACATGAGGCCACTTAAGGCCTGTTTGCCAGTGACATCCTTAATTTGCTTATACATTTATTCTGACGAATTTTGGGAATGATAAAGAGTGTGAAACCAAGGAATCACCCTGAGACAAGAATAAATATGGGAAAGGATCATGTCAGTGAAATGAGGCCCTCTGTCAGAATCAAAACAAGCCATTGGACCAAACCAGGGCCCAATAATCTTATTTAGAATTTTAGCAATGAACCCAGTAGAAGCTTTCACACTAAAGAAAGCTTCTACCCAGTCATTCAGTTGACTAATGACTACAAGCCAAACTTTATAATGGCCAGACTAAGACATGCATATGAAATAAATTTCTAAATGTTCAAAATGACTGTAAACTAAGAGACAACCTCCAAAAGTGATGACAGAGTCCAGTTCATTGTGTGTTCTTCCAGATGAAGTCAAACAGTACTGAGTATCTGGGTGAATGGGGACGCTATAAATAAGTAAGTAAATGGATAAATAAATAAATGTGAGCAAAACTCTATCATAGTAAAACAGGTAGCCTCAGAGAATTGAGTAAATGATGGTAGCAGAGTTGGGTACTATTGGGTGCCTTGGTAGTCATACAAGCATTAGCAGCATGTAAGTCTTGCAAAAAATAATAAACATGTTTACCATCAGAGCCTGGCTTGGGTTTCTTAACAGAGAGGATAGGAGTGTTGCAAGGGAATTTAAATAGAACAATAATATCTTGATACCTCAGAGAGTCAATAATGTATGTAATGCCTTCAATGGCCTCCAGAACAAAAGATATTGAAATACGGATAATGGGAGATCTCCATCAGTCTTGATGGTGGCAAAGACAGAGGATTTTAACTATCTTACATCTAAAGATAAAGTAGCCCATGGAGAGTAAGGGATGTCAGATAGAATCTGTGACTATTACCAGGGGTCTCTTAGGCATTCTGAACTAGTACAGGGAATAAAGAAAGTGAGTCTTCGGGATAACAACATTTAGAGATCCAATGGAAATACAATCAGAATCTGGGTTGCAGAGCAAAAACAAACTAGAAGCTAGTATCTAGTAAGCAATCATAATTCATATCACCAACTTTAAAGGACACATGGGATTCACCAGTTCAGGGAGAGGTAGAGACGGACTGGGATAGCTGAGACAAGAACATCAGGATTAGGAAAATGAAAGGATCCTCCTTTGAATCTATGGCCTCTGCCCCTCCTCATATGATGGAGACTCTCCCTGGGTTCTTTTGGGGCTCCCTCTTTTTGTTCCTTAAATCCGCTTCTTTTTCCTACATTCTTGGCAGGATGTCCTTTTTGTGACAATTAAAAATCTCATGCAAACCCTGGTTCCCTGATACAGCTTGAATGGGAGATGGAGCTGCTTGGGCAGGGGCCAAGACTGTTTGAGGTTTTGGCTTAGGTTTCTTATTCTCTTTATTTCTCCCTTCCTAAACATACTGAACAATGCTTTTAAACTAGCCGATGTCCTTTTCCTGCCACCAAGGGCAAATCTTATAAAACTATTTTCATATCTGGCTATGATTGACTAACAAAGTCAGTACTAATGATTCATGCATCTCGTGGGTTGAGTGGATCTAATCCCACTGGAAATGTCCCAAGATGCAATGGGACACCTTGGCTTTTTTAAGCTAAGGTCTTTCTGAGTTCTTACTTTGAGTGAGACAATGCCCATTCAGTGAATAAGACTGTTTAAGAAGTGAGTCAAGGGATGGCCCCTTTAATTAAAAAAATCAAACCGGCAGGGGAAGACCCTCAGGGTTGCTGTCCAAAGAGAAACGATCACAATTTACATTCACTGAGACAGGAGGGCCCAAAAAGTAACCATTAAGTGGTGCTTGGGCAGGGACCTATCATTGTCTGATCATGAATGAAAGCCAGAGTGAATTAGGTTTAAGGCATGGTCTTTAAGAAAGAAATCTAGCCAGTATGCTCCAAGATAACTAGCTAGGTTCAGATGTCAAATTTACTTTCTTTTAGGCAGAACACCTCAGGTAAGGGCATGATAAGCCATGTGGGGATTGTGGGGAGAGGAGAGGGCAGGGGTAGATGGACAGAAAGCTTGAGAAGTGAGGAGAGGAATGAGGGGAGGGGCTGAGTTGGCTAACTGGAGCTGGCCAGCTGGGTTCCCACAGGGGCAGCTTGGGCTACTCCCAGATTGAGGTTATTCTTCCTTCTCAGAGAGGACCATGACATCAGGAAGATGATAACATGACTTGCAAATGACTTGAATTTGAGTGAGGGAGGGCTACACAAAGTCACCCTCACTTTCTGCTCCAGAGCCATCTGGGTCCAGTGGCCAGATATATATTCAGGGCATCTGGAGATGACCCAGGATGCAGTGGGATACCTTAGCCTTTTTAAGCTAAGGTCTTTCTGAGTACCTCACACTGAGTGAGGCAAGCCCATTCAATGAATAGGCCTGTTTAAGAAGTGGATCAAAGGATGACCCGTTGACTTTTTTTAATTAATTAATTATTTTTAGTTTATAACATTCACTTCCACAAGCTTTTGAGCTCCAAATTTTCTCCCCCTTCCTCTCCTTCCCTCCTCCCCAAGGCAGCATGCAATTTATATGAGCTGTACATACACATTCCTATTAATATATTTCACAGCAGTCATGTTGCAAAGAAGAATTATAACCAATGGAATGAACCATGAGAAAGAACAGATAAAGCAAAACAAAACAAAAAGAAGGAGAGCATAGTATGTATCGATCTGCTTTCAGACTCTGTAGTTCTTTCCCTGGATGTAGATGGTGTTTTCATCATGATCCCTTTGGAGTTGTCTTAGAACCTTGCATTACTGAGAAGAGCCAAGACAATTAAATTTAGTCACTGCACAATGAGTCTGTAATTGTGTACAATATCTCCTGGTTTGGCTCCCTTCACTCAGCATCAGTTCATATATGTCTTTCCAGTTATTCTGAAATCCTTCTGCTCGTTATTTCTTATAGCACAACAGTATTCCATTACATTCATATACTACAACTTGTTCAGCCTTCCCCAATTAATGGGCATACCCCAAATTTCCAGTTTTTGCCACCACACAAAGACCTGCTAGAAATAGTTTTGTACATGCAGGTTCTTTTACCATTTGTATGATCTCTATGGAATACAGCCTTAGAAGGGTTATTGCAGGGTCAAAGTGTATGCACGTTTTTATAGCCCTTTTGGGCAAATTACTCTCCAAAATGTCTGGATCAGTTCACAACTCCAACAATGCATTAGTGTTCCAATTTTCCCATATCTTCTTCAGAATTTATAATTTTCCTGGTTAGTCATGTTAGCCAATCTGACAGGTGTGATTGTGGTACCTCAGAGTTGTTTTAATTGCATTCTCTTATCAATAGTGATTAGAGCATTTTTTTCATGACTATAGATAGCTTTAATGTCTTCCTCTGAAAACTACCCGTTCATATCCTTTTATCATTTATCAATTGAGGAATGACTTCTATTCTTTTAAATTTGACTCAGTTCTCTATATATTTTACAAATTAAGCCTCATCAGAGATACTGTTTATAAAAACTCTTTCCCAGTTTTCTGCTTCCCTCCTTGGTTGCATTGGCTTGTTTGCACAAAACTTTTCATTTTAATGTCATAAAAATTATCCATTTTGTATTTTATAATGTTCTCTAATTCTTCTTTGGTGGCCCCTTTAATTAAAAAAAATCAACTGGAAAGGGAAGACCCCAGGGTTGCAGACCAAAAAGAAACTAGTATTATTTACATTCGCTCTGAGCCAGGAGGGCCCAAAAATAATCATTAAAGTGGTACTTGAGCTGGGCCCTACTGTCTGGCCACAGGACCCAGATGGCTCTGGAGGAGAAAGTGAGGCTGTTGACTTTTCACAGCCTTCCCTCCCTCAGATTCAATTCATTTTCAAGTCATGTCATCATCTTCTTGATGTCATAGTAGGAAGGACACACCACAACCTATCATAAAAGTGGTTAGAGGTTTTCGTTTTCTTCCTGGACAGTTTCTTGGAACTTATTCCAATTGTCAGAATGAACAAGCACATGCTTTAATTTTCATGGTCAAGAATTTCCTAGCCTTCTATAGCCTGATGTAGTCAGCCAGAACATCAAGGTTCCAATGTGAGTCTTGGAATAGACAAGTAGGAAAACCCACAGGGCTGGTAGGTACTCTTGCTACTGGTACTTGTCTATCTGCACCCTCCGTAATGATTGTTCATAGAAAGAGTAAGGCCTTCATTAAATCAGTTACATCTCCCCAGATAGTGTTTTAATTTCTAAATATGGACTGAAATTAAGTTATAACAGCCCCATGGGTCTCATCAAATTTAGGAGTATCTCCTCTCTGGGTGGGGTGATCAGAGGGACTGAAAGGTTGGTGACTGCCTATGGATAACAGAATATTTAGGTTAGTTGGATCAGGTACAGGCCTTTCCCAGAGAGGAAAGACAACTGCAGCAGCTCTCTCATGTTCAAAAGAGATCTATCTCTTGATACAGTAGAAGGGAGTGAGACAGAGGCTGGAGGAAGGAGGAAGAGGGAAAGCCTGTGTAGCTCTGTGATTCACGGCATGAAGTGGACAAGTGGCAGAAATGGTGGTGAAAGAGACAGAAGGGGAATAGGCATGACAGGATATAAAGAAGGAAGCCTTTAGGGGGTTTTGGGCACAGTCCATCAGATAAAGCAGCCCAGCAAAAGAATACTGCATCTGACTTAAATGAGGATTTTTGATGGCTAGTCCTTAATTTTTTTAATTCGCAATAATAAAAGTGCCATACTGGGGCCAAAGCAGATGATCAGCTGAATCTCTCAAGTTCTAGGCCAATTTCACATAATTCAGTAGCAGACTTTTTGATCTTTCCTGGTTGATCTGGAAGATTTCCTTGGTCCCGGGATAGAAGAAATTTTGCAGAGGAAGGGGTATGTGCCATGAGTATGCTATTACCAGATTTCATTGTTCCTTTGAGGGAGTTTTCCCAACAATGTGGTAACTTCCCTAGCAGTGTGGGGGCTTACCTTAGCATGAAAGAATTTGACATTGAGGCTGAGTCCGAAATTTAAGGCAGTCTTCCATGAATAAGGTCCTTGGTGAAAAATTGTACCCTTTGGGGCAGGGGTGGGGAACCTGCAGCCTCAAGACCACATGTGCCCGTCTAGGTCCTTGTGTGGGCCTTTTGAATGATTCCAAGTTTTACAGAGCAAATCTTTTTATTAAGGGGGTTTGATATGTGAAGTTTGGATTCAGTCAAAGGGCCACACTTGAGGACCTAGAAGGTCACATGTTGCCTCAAGGCCTCAGGTTCTCTATCCCTACTCCAGGGAGATTTTTTGAAAGGTCATGTTGGGGGCCAAGCATCAAGTCCCTTGTTGAACCCTTGGCTGGCTTGCCAAAAGCTGTCATAAGTGGACTTATAATAACTGAGAAAACAAAGTCTAAGCTGTATGATTTATTGGTGAGATAAACAAAACAAACTAGGTAAAAAAGGTTTCTCAGAAAGCACCAAGATCCTGAATACAGATTTTGCATATAATTTTATACATTAAATGAAACAATAAACAAAATACAAAAGGGAATATCTGGTAATCTGATTTCTTATTGGAGGAAAAATTAAGAGCTTTCAAAGTTGGGAAAAGGAGAGAGAGAGAGTGTGTAGAATTCCTGAGTTAGGTGATATACAATAAACAACAAAATGGAAATTGTTCACAAAATGGAGTCAGTGTTCACAAGAAAGAGTCAGTTTGGTTCTCACATAACTCATTTGTAACTTACAGTGTTAAGAGTTGATGTTACTTTAGCTTACTCAGAGTCATATAATCAGCATACATCAGAGGCAAAACTTGAACCAAGGTCTTCTTAACTCTAAGGCGAACCCTTTACCTTCTTAGGCTATCTCACCTGCATGTAGTTGACACTTGATAAGTGTTTGTTGAGTTGAATTCTTACTTTCCCCCCTTTAGTTTAGGATTAGTCATCTCAAATTTTCCCATATTGAAGCCTGTTTCTTCACAAAGTTTCACCGGTTCACCATAGCTTGACAATCTACCTTGATGCAAAACCATGTTTCATGCCACACATTTTACACATGGTAGCAAATTGGAGTCATGACTTTTCAGTCATATCTTTCCTACTGTATATCATAGGTTTGTCTGAAGATTGGGTCAGGTGTGTCAATTTAATATAACATTTTAAAGATCATAAAATACTTTACATATATTATCATTTGATCTTGATGATAATTCTTGAAAGTAAGTGTTACAGTTATTATTATCCCCATTTTCATATGAAGAACCTGAAGTTCTGAGACATTAAGTCACCAGCCTGTGGTCACTCAGCCAGAGAGAATCAGAGCTGGGAATTGAACCCAAGCCTCTCAGACTCTTAAGTCCTGTACTCTAGCCATTATATTAGACCTGCATGACTTGGCAGTAGGTAGGGGCCAAAATTAAAATAGGCTAAACTTCTTCAGGCTGCAGATAGATTTTTAGCAGCTCACTTTCCAAGTAAGATATAATTAATGACTAAACTATTGTGCAAATAAACCATATTTTGAAAGGGGAAATTTCAATTAATATCAATTAATTACTCTTATTACCTAAGATTTTTATTTATCATGAAATCACATTAATGTTAAAAAATTATTTTGCTAAGAAGTACAAGTTTGAATACATTTTCAGTTTTCTTCCTGTTTATATTTAGTTAATGGGACGTATTACACAGGACATATGCTTCATGTCAGCAATCAGTTTATCATATTCTGGAATCATGTTTGAATTGATTTCTTTAGAAGTCTGAAAACTAACCTTAGTAGCCACCCCATTTTCTGAGTTTACTTTCTTGAAAAACCATTGTTCCCCACTCCCCAAATTTCAACAATTTTGACTCTTTAATTTGTTTTTCATTGCTGTCCAATTTGCTTAAGTTGGGATGTTTTGATTCAAAATGGTGGTGAAGATTGTATTCCCTCAGAACAGCTATTACTTCTCAGCAAACAAAGCACAATATTTTGTCTCTCATGTAAGTAAACAAGTATCTATTCATCAACTCTGGATTAAACACTTTATATTCTGATTCAGTCTTCTGTTTCTTTTCATCATCTGTTTTACAAAGTGACACCAAAACTTTAATGTTAAAACCAAAAAATCTTCACAGCAACTGCTCACATGCAAAGAAATACTGAACTGTGTGTCTGATATTGGAAAAAACACCAGACACTCATGTAATTTGGAGGGTGGGCAACCCCACAGCATGGCAGGGGAAGACCCCTGCATTGTTGCTATTCATCACATAGTATCTGTGTTGGCTCATGGCTCCACTCATTTTGTCCCTGTTTAACGCCAGTAAAGACAAAAAACACTGCGAAAAGATAGTCATCTCAGACTACAGACAGACTGATTATGGTTGGTTGCCATGGGTCATGTGAGAAACAGGAGAGAGTATACAGTGGCAACTGACCTGCCAAGTTTGTAATGACAAGCAAAGTGGGATTTTGTGTTTTGTTCTTTTTTCTTTGGAGTTCTAGTTCTTCTCAGCACGAAAGTAATTAAATGCCTTTGACTGAGTTTTGCCTTTGTTTCATTCAAAGTTTTAGATTGAATCATGAGTCTTTGATGACCTGCTTAAGTCACAAGAAAGTTAAGTTACAAAAGTTTGAGTTCACACAGTTGTGATGCCCTCCGACCCTGAAGAGGTGTGTGTGTATATATATATATATATATATATATATATATATATATCTATATATATATATATATATATATATATATACAGGTTATCATTTTGCTTTGGGGGGCTCATTCATTGGAAGACTGTTCCTATGATTTGGCCAGACGAGACTCTGGGTAGTCATTAAGGAGTGCCCCCCCACAGCTTTGAAAACCCAGATGTTGGTGTCTCTCTCTCTGGTAACTATGTACATATTGCTATGGTCAGACAGAAGCCTGTCTGTTGATTTGTGTTATTTCCCTGTTTGTATTTCTGTTTGAATTTGCTCTGAAGTTCAGGGTGCTAACTTTTTCCCCTGAACCAAGTGAATGATATATGCATGTTTAATTAAAGTGAGATTGTAAACCCCTTAAAGTTGTTTTCCTTAGAAAAGCAGATAAAAGAACCAGTGCTAGCAGCCATCTTGTGTGCTGGTGTTGTTGGTCTTATACCTCCACAGCAGCTGCTAGTAGCATTGTTGTTACAAAGTTACATGATGGGCATAATAGTGAGTCGTGGAAGATGGGTTAAGACGGGCATGGACAAAGCACTCATTACATCTTTCCCTTCTTTTATATTGTCTACATTTTTTGTGGGTGGCCTGAAATCCTTTGGTGGGCCATGTGTTGTACAGGCCTGTGTTATATCATGAAATCTTTTTAGGTTCAGCAGTGAGTAAATTTATTCCATTTAGAACTTGACCAAGACATTGATCACTTTGAGTAGTCCATTGAATCTGGCTAGTTACTGTAAACAAGTGCAATCCCCTTTCCTGAACCAAAGATTCAAGATTTTACTTTAATGTCCTTGGTCTATATCCAGGTACTATAATAAACCTCTAGGTGTTTATCTCTTTGAGTACTGTCCTTTGCCATCACCTCAATTAATTATGGGGAAAGATACTGTTTATCTCAGTGGCATTTTTCTCTAATCACAATTGATACTTGAAGAATATTCAAGAAATGGCCAACTCTTTCCAACTAGCTAACTCTTATGACAGCAATACTAATTATATGCCTTAGTCTCACAGAACACTAATTTCTTGAGCTTAAGAGAAGATAAATGTAACTTTACATTATTCACAAATATGTTTGGTTATTATTTCTTAAACAGCCATTGCATTTCAATGATATACCTGTGAAGAGACACAGAATGCACAAAGCTCTGTTCCAGAAGAGATATGAGAGGAGCCAACTTGTACTCTAATAAGAATCATCTTTACAGACCTCACACATTGACTTCAAGTCTCCAGTGACTGATAAATCACTGCCTCTGGTAGAAGCCCATGTCACTTTGAACAGTTATAATTATTAGGAACTTTTTCCTGAGCCAATAATTTATAATTTTTACCTATTGCTCCTAGTTCTTCCCTCTGGGGCCAAGCTGAACAAGTCTAATCCGTTCTCCTGCATGGCATTCCTTTAAATACCTGAAGACAGCTACAATATTCCCTCTAAGTCTCCTCTACTTTAGTCATTTACTTGTTTGCAAAGATGACACATATTCTATGGTGAATTTGAATGTGGTCAACATGGAAAGCCAAAGCTGGCAAATACAAGCACAAAATATTTCATCAAGATGTACAATTTAGATACTAGCTGAAGTAAATTCAATTGGATATATTTAAAGTAATGGCAACTTTTAATTTTTTTTTGTTTCATGGTTGTAAATTTAAATTCTTTCATTTGTAAGAGGAGGGGTTACTTAGCCCTGATCAAATATAGAAGACCTGTACTTTTTTATTCAATTGATCAATCAACTGTCTCCACCACAATTAATGTACCTAGTAAAACAGAATGTACAGGTGTTTAGGGAAGAATAGTACCTCTGGTGTGAGGGCTGCTGACCCCTTTTCAGAGCTGCTTTCCACCTTTATTGCCTACCTATCCCCTAACTCTCACTGTGGCTCCAAGAAGCTGTAGCATACCCAGGGGCCATACCCTGGTAAACCATTTGAACAGACAAGTTAGATTTGATTGAGGGTAACCACAAGGCCTCAACTCTATCAGTGAGTTTGGGGGGGTGTCTACCCCAAACATTTGAAGATTTCTGAAGCTGAATAGGTAAATATGAATAATTTGTCTCATTGGGCCATGAAGGTGGTGGAAGCAGATGCTGTGGAACACTTAGAACTTGGTTAGACAACAAAGATGCCAAGGTCATCCACTGCATCCTAAGTCATCATCAGTCATCATGACATTTGTCATGCCTCTGGACTTCTATGATGCTGGAAGAGAGATTGAGGTCTACAACTTCGTGCATCTCTGCCTCACTTAAATCCAATTTATGCATAAGCCCAAGATATCACCCACGTCATTTTATCATTTTTACCTACCTCAAAGTCCTGTGGTCATGGATAAGTGATGAAGCAGCAGGTATAGATACAGTGGGAGCTACAGTCACAACCTTAGGGTCATCTTCTCATTGGATTGGAGCATCAGCGGGATTTGGCAGCCCCTGGTGCCTGAGCAGCTTTTTATTAAAGGATCACACTACTCACCTTTGGTGTGAGGAAGGGACTAGAAAAGGTGCTTTACCTAACCAACACTGACCTGTTTACCAGGCAGGAATCTTGCAGTGAAAATACATGCACAAGCCCACACACCCACACCCACCCACACCCACACACACACACACACACACACACACACACACACACCCCATTGGTACATGGAATGTGCACACACGTATGGATAACATGAAATCTACTAGACCTGAAAGACAAACATCTCTTGTAGCAAGAGAACTCAGAAGGTATCACATCCAAACAGCAGCCCTGAGTGAAACAATACTGTCAAATGAAGGCCAACTTACTGAAGTCAGAACAGGAAACATGTTTTTTCTGGAGAGGCCTCAGGAATGGGAGTGCTGTGAAGCTGACATAGGTTTCACAATCAAAACTAATCTAGTCAACAAGTTTGTATGCCTTTCCAAAGCTGTGAAGAACAGGTTCATTACCACGCAATTGCCACTTGCAGCAAAGTGCCACTCAAGTAAGACTCAATCTTGATTAACTTACAGACTTAGTCAACCAAAGGTGTAAAATAGGTATGAATAATTCCTAAACCTGTATGGAATCAATCAATCAGCATATAAGTTAGGCAAAAAATAAATTTCAATAAGGTTAAATGAGCTAATAGTTGAAGAGCACTTAGCACTTAGTGTCTGCCATACAGTAGGCACTTAATAAAGGCCTATTCCTTCCCTTCCCTTTTCCCTTTCAAAATACGACTTCTGTAGCAGCCAAAATTGCTCTTTCTGCAAAAAACAACAAAAAAACCCAAACAAATAAAAAACAGGTCAGACAATAACACTCTATGTAATTTATTGCTTAGATTTTAACTTTTCCAAATAAAGCTTAGCAGGGAATGGAGAGAGTTGGTAATTTGAAACTTGGTTATAGAAAATTTGATTATATCTGAGTTATTAATATGTGAATTCCAAATAGGGGGGAAAAAAGGACTTTCAAACTTTCACTGTCACTTATAGCTGGAAACTTTGTAAAACCGCAGGCACTTGATTGAACACTTTCTCAAAATGAGGAGCTTTTTCCAACTGTCTGACTCTTTTGGTAGTAACACTAACTGTGTGACAGACTTACAGAACTTTTTTTTGTCTTTAAAACAAGAAAAGTGAAAAATAAGACTTCACTTTTATTCACCACAGAAATGTATTACTTTGGTGAATTAAATGATATCTCTTCATAATGCCCTTGAGTTTCTAGGAAAAATGGTGTTATATAACTGCAAAGTATTCTTGTTGTTGTTACAGTGGTTCAAAATAGACTTTGGGAAGTTAGGGTTTGGGGGGAATAAGATGTGGCTGGTGTTTCTCATTTCAGCTTTTAAAAATGCTTTAGAGAACAGGAGGGAAATTTTTTTTGCCTCTTCTCATCTTCCATAACATTTTGCACTCTGTTTTCTTAAAAAATTCTACTTTGCTGGTGTGTTCTTTTAGCTATCAAAGTGGGATTTTGATCTTGTATTCACTAAGATGCTTCCACTCCCCATTCTGAAGGCAGTAGCCTTTTGAAAAATTGAATGTCTGACTTATCACCTTTTTATACGCTCTCCCCCACAAATGCTTCAAACCTCTCCTGTGATTTTGTAGGGCTTCAGCCTAATTCTTGGCACTTTTCTTTCTGATTTAATTTAAATCTGCCAAGATTCTAAAGAGTTAGGAGAGAAGACTGTTGGAATGCAAAATCAGGTTTCCTGCCTTGCCAACAAGTGTTACCTGTGGTAAGTGCTTGGTATTACAGCAGCCTTCACATTTTTACACTCAGTCAGTGGAATCTTGTTTTAGCTACTTTGACCTGCTATTGATATTGTAGGGCTCACAATTTTACTAACAGGACAATAATCCAGAACAAGGGGCTGCTAATGCTATCAGAAGCCTGGAAACTGGCTAGAAGCAAAGTGCGTTCAAAGAATTCCCCTTGATTCCTCTTAAGCTCCCCCTGTTCACTGCCTGAAGGTTCTTGTTGTGGTTCATTTTTCTTGCATAGTTTAGGTCAAAAAGGGATTTCTGTGAACACGTGTATCACAGCTGACCTTTTCAGTGATGTCCCAACCAGGTAGACAATACCATACAACTTAGAATGCGAATATGATATCATGTTGAGAGGGCATTTTGGTTGAATAAAAAAAATAGGTCTATGAACCAGAAAATTTGAGTTCTAAGTCATGGTTCTGCCATAATTGTGCGAGACTTTTAGGGAAGTCATTTCATATCTATGAGTTTCCATTTCGTATCAGGTAAATAATTATATTGTAATTGTTTAATTCTGAGAAATTCTCTCTCTCTTTCTCTTCTTTCCTTCCTTTCTTATTTTTCCCAGCTTTTCCAGTGACTCTTGCCAAAAGGAGTTATTTCCTAGGTGATTTATGTATTCAGGTTTATCAAACATCTGGTTAAAGAGTTCAGTTATTTTTGATTCCTCCTATATTTTGAAAATAGGCACTACTTTGCTGAGGGTTTATTGGTTCTTTGGGAGAGAGCTGAATCCTACAACAGGGTGAAGAGCTATTTGAGTTTTTGTTCTCTAACTTCATCTACAAACAGAGAAAGAAGAAATGATTGAGAGGGTGAAATAAGGATTTGCATCTGCTTTGCTATGAAGAGAAGTTTGGTTTTTTTGAGAGCTTTTGGAAAAAAAAAGCAGAAACAGAATCCCCTGCTATTTGAAGAGCTGTGTGGGGAAAGACTGCACGTCCTTATTGCTAGCTGCAACTTAAAAGTTAGAAATTCTTCAGAGCATCACAACAGATCCAAGGAGCTTGGCAGTTCTCCAGTTTGAGGGAATTGCTTGTCACTGACAGAATTTAATACTTTCTCAGCATCTTGCTAAGGGTGGTTGTGTGCTAAAAGAGTTTATCAGTGATTCAGCAACCTGGGACTAGTAATGGAGCTCAAGAGAACAATTATGAGGGCCTGAAGGTGTGTGGATATAAGAGAAACAGCTTTTTCTAGTAAGTGATAGGTGATGCAGACTAATCTCTAAAGAGAGCTAATACATCCAGGCTAGAATTGTGAGTTGCCCTGGGCACATTAGTATTTCCATTCATGTGCTTTCCTGTTAGTTTTCTGCAACCCTAGGTCACTGTATGCACTGGTGAAACAGTATGAACCAGTTTCATGGGTGGACTATTATACTTAGATTATTCTTAATCTTCTATTGTATAAAGATTTATTATACTGGCTCTTGCCTTTCATTAAACAAATGCTAGGATTATTGCTGCTTTTTTACCTTATCGAGTAAAAGTTTTGATTATTATTGATTTTGCCTTATCACAAAATAAGTATTTCATGTTTAAGAGTCAATGAAGTCATGATGACTGATTTTGTATAAACAGGGAACATACTAATAGGGGCTTAAGAATTGCCATAGTGATTTTTAGGAGTGTATCTCTCTACACACCAGGGTTATTTCTCATAACCTGAGGGAGAATGGTCATCGGTAATAGTGTGGTTGTGGCCATGGATAGCCAACCTCACTTTGGAGAAAAATGTTGCTTACATACATGGAGAGATCAAATAACTTATTAAGGGATACAAAGTCATTACGTATAAGAGTTAGGAATTGACCTCAGGTTTTCTTACTCCATAGCTGCTATTCTCTATACCCTGCCACAGTGTCTCATCTGCATTACAGTTTTAACAATCTGGGTTCCTATGAATAGTAATGACAAAGACCCACTTTGAATTTTAGGAAAAGTGAGGTTTTTCAGATTGTTCCAAAAGTCACTGCCATTGTCCTGTTGTTCAGTCATTTCAGTCCTATTTGACTATTTGTGATCCCATTTAGTGTTTTCTTGGCAAAGATATTGGAGTGATTTGTCACTTTTTTCTCCAGTTCATTTTACAGATCATGAAACTAAGGCAAACAGGGTTAAGTGACTTGCCCAGAGTAACACAGCTACTAAGTGTCAGAAGCTGGATTTGAACTCAGGGCATCCTGACTCCAGGTATCTATTGCACCACTTAGCTGTCCTACTGCCATTCTAACCAGTTAGTAAATGATTATTTTAAATAATATTTTATTTTTCCTCAATTATATATAAAAACAATACTTAACATTTTTTTTACAGTTTTGACTTCCAAATTCCATCCTTCCTTCTTTTCCCTCCCTGAGATAGTAAGCAATCTTATATTGGTTATACATGTGCAATCATGTAAACCATTTCCACATTAGTCATTTGCAGAAGCAAGCTCAAAACAGAAAGAAAAGAGAAAAAGAGAAAGAGAAACAAATAAAGAGAGAAGAAGGAAGGAAGAAAAGAAGAAAAAGGAAGAAAAGAACGAAAGAAAGAAAGAAAGAAAGAAAGAAAGAAAAGGAAAGAAAGGAAAGAAAGAAAAGAAAGAAAGAAAGAAAAAGAGCTAAAAATAGTATGCTTCACTCTGTATTCTGACTCCATCAGTTCTTTATCTGGAGGCAGATAGCATTTTTCATCATGAATCCTTTGGGATTATCTGAGATCATTGTACTGCTGAGAATAGCTAAATCATTCACAGTTGTTCATCATTTGATATTGCTGTTCCTGTTACAAGGTTCTCTTGGTTCTGTTTACCTCACTTTACATTAGCTCATGTAAATCTTTCCAGGTTTTTCTGAAATCATCCTGCTCATCTTTTATTACAGGACAATAGTACTGCATTACAATCATATACCACAACTTATTAGTAAATGCTTATTTTCAAGAAGTGTTTCTTTACTGATGTCACAACTAGTCAATTTAGGGAGGAAAGTCACAGCTAGATCTTCAACTTTGTATGTTTTGAGAAAGTTGGAATTAGGATTCCTAATTCCTACATCAGTGCTCTTTCCAATGCAATATCTTGTCTCTGTGAATAAGTGCTTTGGAAACTATAAAATGCCTTATATATGAATATTATCATTGTACTGAAGTTGGTTCTCATGCCAAATTCTGAATGTAATCCTTAATTAATGGTACTATTTTATTTTAGTAACCATAGAAACATAATAATATAGATGGAAGAGACACTGACAGAAGCTAGTCTAACCATAACTGAACAAGGAAGGCCTCCACAGAATTCCTGACAAGAGGCCATACAGCCTTGGCTTGAAGGTCCCAAATGTAAAGAAAATCACTATCTCCCAAGGTAGACTGGTCTACTGTTGGACAGTTCACTTTTAAACACTCTCTGTTCTGCTCTACCCTCCCCCCTGCCTGCCTTGTTCTTCTGAAGATGACTCTAACAGGAGACCTATTTGCTTACTGATTAATTCTTGATAGGAGGTCAGAACATAAGGAGTCAGAAGCACACAGCTCCCTTTCCGCTCAGGTGTTCTACTCTGCTTCCAAATTGGCTTTCTCCTTCCATGTGGGTACCCTCCTTTTATCCCCTCCTCATTATCCTTTGCCACTCTTGACAAAATTTTTGTCAGTTTGATTGTTATGGCACTGAATAAGTAAATTAACTTAGATAGAATTGGCATTCTTATTTTATTGGCCTACCCATGAGCAACTGGTATTTTTCTGATTGTTTAGATCTAACTTTATTGTGTGAAAAATGTTTTGTAATTGTGTTCATAGAGTTCCTGTGTTTGTATTGGCAGGTAGACTTTAAAATATTTTATGTTGCCTACAGTTATTTTAAATGGAATTCTCTTTCTATCTCTTTTTTAATGTTTAATGTATGTTTTATTGATCATAAAACAATAAAAATTATATTCAGTAATGGTCTTTGGAGCAAAAATTAAAAATTAATTGTCTATAATAAATAATATAATAAATAATTCTCTTTTTTAAAATTTATTTATTTAATTTATTTAATATATTTAGTTTTCAGCATTAATTTTCACAAGAGTTTGAATTACAAAATTTCTCCCCATTGCTACCCTCCCCCCCACTCCAAGATGGCATATATTCTGGTTGCCCTGTTCCCCAGTCAGCCCTACCCTCTGTCACGCCACTCCCCTCCCATCCCCTTTTCCCTTCCTTTCTTGTAAGGCAAGATAAATTTCTACACCCCGTTGCCTGCATATCTTATTTCCTAGTTGCATGCAAAAACTACTTTTTTGGTTTTGAACATCTGTTTTTAAAATTTTGAGTTCCAAATTCTCTCCCCTTTTCCCTCCCCACCCACCCTTCCTAAGAAGGCAAGCAATTCAACATAGGCCACATGTGTATCATTATGTAAAACCCTTCCACAATACTCATATTGTGAAAGACTAGCTCTATTTTGCTCCTTCCTGACCTATCCCCCTTTATTTAATTTCTCCCTTGACCCTGTCCCTTTTTGAAAGTGTTTGTTTTTGATTACCTCCTCCCCTTATCTTCCCTGCCTTCTATCATCCCCCCTTTTTTATCTTCTTCCTCCTTCTTTCCTGTGGGATAAGATACCCAATTAAGTGTGTATGGTATTCTCACATCAGGTCAAATCCAATGAGAGCAAGATTCACTCATTCCCCCTCACCTGCCCCCTCTTCCCTTCCTACAGACCTGCTTTTTCTTACCACTTTTATGTGAGATAATTTACTCCATTCTATCTCTCCCTTTCTCCCTCTCTCAATATATTCCTCTCTCGTCCCTTATTTTGATTTTTTTTTACATATCATCCCTGTATATTCAACTCACCCTGTGCCCTCCGTCTATATATATATACACATACATATACACACACACACACATATATGTACATATATATATATATATATATATATGCATATTCCCTTCAGCTACCCTAATACTGAGGTGTCATGAACCATACACATCATCTTTCCATGTAGAAATGTGAACAAAACAGTTCAACTTTAGTAAGTCCCTTGCAATGTCTTTTTCTTGTTTACCTTTTCATGCTTCTCTTGATTCTTGTGTTTAAAAGTCAAATTTTCTATTCAGCTCTGGTCTTTTCACTGAGAAAGCTTGAAAGTCCTCTACTTTATTAAAAATCCATATTTTGCCTTGGAGCATGATACTCAGTTTTGCTGGGTAGGTGATTCTTTGTTTTAATCCTAGCTCCATTGACCTCCAGAATATCGTATTCCAAGCTTTTTGATCCCTTAAGGTAGAAGCTGCTAGATCTTGTGTTATCCTGATTGTGCTTCCACAATACTCAAATTGTTTCTTTCTGGCTCCTTTGCAGTATTTTCTTCTTGATCTGGGAGCTCTGGAATTTGGCGACAATATTCCTAGGAATTTTCTTTTTGGAATCTTTTTGAGGAGGTGATCTGTGGATTCTTTAAATTTCTATTTTACCCTCTGACTCTAGAATATCAGGGCAGTTCTCCTTGATAATTTCTTGAAAGATGATATCTAGGCTCTTTTTTTGATCGTGTCTTACAGGTAGTCCAACAATTTTTGAATTATCTCTTCTGGATCTATTTTCCAGGTCAGTGGTTTTTTCAATGAGATAGTACACATTGTCTTCCATTTTTTCATTCCTTTGGTTCTGTTTTATAATATCTTGATTTCTCATCAAGTCACTAGCTTCCACTTGCTCCAATCTAATTTTTAAGATAGTATTTTCTTCAGTGGTCTTTTGGACCTCCTTTTCATCTGGGTAATTCTCCCTTTCAAGGCATTCTTCTCCTCATTGGCTTTGGAGCTCTTTTGCCATTTGAGTTAGTCTATTTTTTAAGGTGTTGTTTTCTTCAGTATTTTTTTCAGTATTTTTTGGGGTCTCCTTTAGCAAGTCATTGACTTGTTTTTCATGGTTTTCTTGCATCATTCTCATTTCTCTTCCCAATTTTTCCTCTATTTCTCTAACTTGCTTTTCCAAATCCTTTTTGAGCTCTTCCATGCCCTGAGACCAGTTCATGTTTTTCTTGGAGGCTTTTGTTGTAGGCACTTTGACTTTGTTGACTTCTTCTGGCTGTATGTTTTGGTCTTCTTTGTCACCAAAGAAAGATTCCAAAGTCTGAGACTGAATCTGGGTGAGTTTTCGCTGCCTGGCCAGGTTCCCAGCCAAATTACTTGATCCTTGAGTTTTTCATCTGGGTATGACTGCTTGTTGAGTAAAGAGTACTCTGTTCCAAGCTTGAAGGGATGTGCTGTTGTTTCCAGAGCTCTACAGCCAGCTCTGCCACACCAGCACTCCTCCTTTCCGAAGAACCCCCAGCCTGGACCTGACTTAGATCTTAAGCAGGCTCTATACTCCTACTATGATCTGCCACTTAATTGCTCCCACCAGATGGGACTGGGCCTGGAAGCCACTGCAGCTGTCTTCTGTAGCTGCACCACTTCTGCCGCCCCCAGGGCAGTGGCCGAACCTCGAACTCCTTTCACTCCCAGCAGCTTTTCCCATTAACCTTCTGTGCTGTCTTTGGTGTTTGTGGGTTGGGAAGTCTGGTAAGTGCCACAGCTCACTGATTCAGGGTGTCAGGGTCTGTTCCATCCAGTTTCTGGTCTGGTTGGTCCTGCTGCTGCCCACACTGGGTTCTGCTCCCCTCTGCTCCCAGCTCAGTGCACGTTAGACATCACCCAGCAACCATCCAGGCTGTCCTGGGCTGGAGCCCTGCTTCCCTCTGCTATTTTGTGGGTTCTGCAGTTCTAGAATTTGTTCAAAGTCATTTTTATAGGTTTTTGGAGGGACTTGGCGAGGAGCTCACACAAGTCCCTGCTTTCCAGCCACCATATTGGCCAATAAAGTGTCTTTGTATCTTTTGCTGCTGGGCTTTGTTGGTAATATACAGAAATGCTGATGATTTATATGGGTTTATTTCATGTCCTGCAACTTTGCTTTTATCCACTCCTCCTGCACACATCCTTTTTATGTTTTAGCTTCCATGTAAAAATGTAGTAGGGTACCTAGGTGGTACAGTGGATAGAGTTCTGGTTCTGAAATCCGAAGAGTAGTCTTCCTGAATCTGCATCTAGCCTTGGACACTTAGTAGTTGTGTGACCCTAGGAAAGTCACTTAATCCTGTTTTCCTCAGTTTCTCATAAAGACATGAAATAAATCAATGTGAAGTAAGTAGAAGTAGAAAATAGTATAATAAATTTTTACAATAATTTATGTATGGAAAAAATGTAAAGAAATGGACTACTGTACAACTGAAATGACCAATAAAGTTCAGCCCAAGAAATGAAAAAAAAGTACCTTACTTGTGTCTTTGCAGATGTAGAAGACTATGGGTGTGAAATATTGTACATATTGGTTGATGTGTCGGTTAGTTTTGATGAATTATTTTTAATTTGTTTTGTTTTTATTATGTTTTTAGCCTTTTGTCCAAGAAATGGTTGACTTGCTAGGGTAGGGGGAGAGATATAGTCAGAAATGAAGGCAGTAGAAAATGAAATATATCAGTGAAGAGTTTTTAAATTTAAAAATTAGAATCCTTATACCCTACTTTGGGAGCTAGAAGGGGTCTGGAGCTCATTTAGTATGACTCCCTCATTTTACAGTTATGGGAATAATTTTTAATAGAAAGAATTTCCTTTTCTCTGGAACTAAATAGAGATAGCACAATCTCTATTCCATAACAGCCCTTGAAATACTTAAAACATTATATCTCCCCTTCCCCATCATTTTTCTTGCATTTAATTTAATATGTGTGTCTGCAAATTCAATGCTTTCAAATTGTGGTGCTAGAGAAGACTTTTGAGAATGCCTTGAATAGCAAGGAGATTAAATCAGTCAATACTTAAAGAAATTAATTCAGGCTGTTCATTGCAAGGTCAAATACTGAAGCTGAAGCTTAACTACTTTGGAGAAATAATGAGAAGACAGGACTCTTTGGAAAAAAAAAAAAACCTGATGTTTGGAAAGATTAAAGACAAAAGGAAAAGGATATGAAAAAGGATGAGATGGATAGATAGTGTCATGGAAACAACAAAAATAAACTTGGATGGACTTTGAGAGACAGTGGAGGATAGAAGTATTTGGGGTGTCATGGTCTATGGGGTCACAGAGAGTTGGGCATGACTGAACAATTGAAAAACAACAAAAGCCAAAGAGAAGAAATAAGTTGCAAGAAAACCTTAGCTATACCATCCAAGTCTGACCTTTTCTTCCCCATTAAGACTTCCTTTATTTTTTCCTTCAAATTAATTTATTTATTTTTAGTTTACAACATTCAAATCCACAAGCTTTTGATTTCCAAATTTTCTCTGCCTCCCTCTCCTCCTCTTTTCCCCTCAAGATGGTATGTAATCTGATATAGATTCTATGTATACCTTCACATTAAACATATTTTGACATTAGTCATTTTGTTAAGAAGAATTATAACCAATGGAATGAACCACAAGAAAGAAGAAACAAAGCAAAAAAAAAAAAAAAGAGAGAGAGCAAATAGTTTGCTTTACTCTGCATTCAGACTCTGTAATTCATTCTCTTGATGTGGATAGTTTTTTTCCATAACGAGTCTTTTGAGTTTTCTTAGAACCTTGCATTACTGAGAAGAGCCAAGTCTATCAAAGTTAGTCATCACACAATGAGTCTGTAATTCTGTACAATGTTCTCCTGGTTCTGCTCCCCTCACTCGGCATTGGTTCATATACGTCTTTCCAGGTTATTCTGAAATCCTTCTGCTCATTAATTCTTATAGCACAAAAGTATTCCATTATATTCATATACCACAACTTGTTCAGCAATTTCCCAATTGATGGACATCCTCTTGATTTCCAATTCTTTGCCACTACAAAAAGACCTCCTAGAAATAGTTTTGTACATATGGGTCATTTTCCCATTTGTATGATCTCTTTGGGATACAGACCTTCAAGTGGTATTGCTGGGTAAAAAGGTATGCACAGTTTTATAACTCTTTGGGCATAGTTCCAAATTGCTTTCCAGAATGGTTGGGTCAGTTCACAACTCCACCAATTAGTATTCCTATTTTCCCACATCTTCTCCAGCATTTATAATTTTCCTGTTTTGTCATGTTAGCCAGTCTGACAGGAGAGATGTGGTACCTAAGAGTTGTTCTGATTTGCATTTCTCTAATCAATAGTGACTTGGGGGGGGGCGGAGCCAAGATGGTGGCAGGAAAGCAGGGACTAGTGTGAGCTCCCTGCCAAGTCCCTCCAAAACCTATAAAAGATAGCTCTGAACCAATTCTAGACTGCAGAACTCACAGAATAGCAGAGGGAAGCAGGGCTCCAGCCCAGGACAGCCTGGATGGTCTCTGGGTAAGGTCTATCCTGCACGGAGCTGGGAGTGGAGCAGAGTGGAGCAGAGCCCAGCATGGGTGGCACGGACCAACCAGACCAGGAGTTGGGCGGAACGGGCCCTGGTGCCCTGAATCAGTGAGCTGTAGCAGTTACCAGACTTCTCAACCCACAAACACCAAAGACAACAGAGAAGGTTAGTGGGAAAAGCTGCAGGAGTGGAAGGAGTTTGTGGTTCAGCCACTGCCCCAGGGGCAGCTGAGGTGGGGAAGCTACAGAAGTACAGCTGCAGTTGCTTCTGGCCTCAGGCCCACCTGGTGGGAGGAATTAAGTGGCGGATCAGAACAGGAGTGAAGAGCCTGCTGAAGACCGAAGTCCAGTCCAGGTTGAGGGTTCTTCAGAAAGGAGGAGCGCTGGTGTGGAAGAACTGCCACTTCCCCCCAAGCTTGGAACATAGTTCTCTTTACTCTACCAGCAGTCATACCCTACTGAAAAATTAAAGGGTCAAGTTAGTTGGCTGGGAACATGGCCAGGCAGCAAAAAAGCACCCAGATTCAGTCTCAGACTTTGTTATCTTTATTTGCTGACAAAGAAGACCAAACATATAGCCTAAAGAAGTCAACAAAGTCAAAGTGCCTACAACAAAAGCCTCCAAGAAAAACAAGAAATGGTCTCAGGCCATGGAAGAGCTCAAAAAGGCTTTGGAAAAGCAAGTTAGAGAAGTAGAGGAAAAATTGGGAAGAGAATGAGAAGGATGCGAGGAAAACCATGAAAAATAAGTCAAGGACTTGCTAAAGGAGACCCCCCAAAATACTGAAAAAAATACTGAAGAAAACAACACCTTAAAAAATAGACTAACTCAAATGGCAAAAGAGCTCCAAAAAGCCAATGAGGAGAAGAATGCCTTGAAAGGCAGAATTAGCCAAATGGAAAAGGAGGTCCAAAAGACCACTGAAGAAAATACTACTTTAAAAATTAGATTGGAGCAAGTGGAAGCTATTGACTTGATGAGAAATCAAGATATTATAAAACAGAACCAAAGGAATGAAAAAGGGAAGACAATGTGAACTATCTCATTGGAAAAGCCACTGACCTGGAAAATAGATCCAGAAGAGATAATTTAAAAATTATTGGACTACCTGAGAGGCACGATCAAAAAAGAGCCTAGATATTATCTTTCAAGAAATTATCAAGGAGAACTGCCCTGATATTCTAGAACCACAGGGCAAAATAGAAATTGAAAGAATCCACTGATCGCCTCCTCAAATAGATCCCAGTAAGAGATCTCCTAGGAATATTGCCACCAAATTCCAGAGCTCTCAGATCAAGGAGAAAATACTTCAAGCAGCTAGAAAGAAATAATTTGAGAATTGTGGAAACACAATCAGAATAACCCAAGGTTTAGCAGCTTCTACATTAAGAGATGGAAGGGCTTGGAATACGATATTCCGGAGGTCAATGGAGCTAGGATTAAAATGAAGAATCACCTACCCAGCAAAACTGAGTATCATGCTCCAAGGCAAAATATGGATTTTTAAAAAAATAGCGGACTTTCAAGCTTTCTCAGTGAAAAGACCAGAACTGAATAGAAAATTTGACTTTCAAACACAAGAATCAAGAGAAGCATGAAAAGGTAATCAAGAAACGGAAATTGCAAGGGACTTACTAAAGTTGAACTGTTTTGTTTACATTCCTACATGGAAAGATGATGAGTATGATTCATGAGACCTCAGTATTAGGGTAGTTGAAGGGAATATGCATATATATATATGCATATATATATGTTATGTATATATATAAGTGAATGTGTATGTATGCATGTATCTATGTGTATATGTATGTATGTGTATGTATGTGTATATATATATATATGTAAAAGAAAGAGAGCAGACACAGGGTGAGTTGAGGATGAAGGGAAGATAGCTAAAAGAAATAAAATGAAAATTAAGGGATGAGAGAGTAACTTACTGAGAGAGGGAGTAGGGAGAGATAGAATGGGGTGGATATCTCCCATAAAGATGGGCAAGAGGAAGCAGTTCTAGGAGAGGAGGGGAGTGGGCAGCTGAGGGGGAATGAGTGAACCTTGCTCTCATCAGATTTGGCCTGAGGGGGAATACCATACATACTCAGTTGGGTATCTTACCCCACAGGAAAGAAGAGGGAGGAAGATAAAAAAAAAATAAAAGGCAGGGGGATGATGGAGTG